>NC_133322.1:126847-168309 GCF_012295235.1 Primulina huaijiensis
TAATAATGATACATAATGCATTGATTGTCTGCTACAAGGATGAATATGAGCGGTCATTTCCATTACACTGGAATAATATTTTAAAAAAAATAAAAACAAAAACATATGTAATTTTCATAATTATTATAATTCAAATAAAGTTACATCGAAATCATCATCATCAATAATAATAATAATAATAATAAATTATGACAACTTGAATCATTGTGGTAAAAAGAAATAGAAGCACGTGGAATAGCGAAAGTCGGATGGCAATCGAGTACCCTTTTTCTTGCCTTGTGATTTTGATTGCTCTTTTGTAATATAATCCTTTTTTCCCACTACATATTTCCTCTTTGTCTCTCTCACTCTCACACACACATATNAAAAAAAAAAAAAAAAAAAAAAAAAAAAAAAAAAAAAAAAAGACTTGCTATCATTTTACAATCTATGAAGAAAAAACGCAAGTCCTACATGAATTGAGTGCTATTCTGTATTTTCGTGAAATTTGGTTGCTTACCTTATCCTAGGTACAATATCTTTTTTACAATTGGGGTGGCTTTATAATCAACTATATTCCTTCGTGAAAGGTCATAATCAAACACATATCCACAGTAGCTAGGCATATGTGTAAATGAAATTAAACCAAATTTAATTGTAAATTATGTTTTTTTTTTAATAAACATGGAATCTCCCAAATATACGACATCGTCTCCATGGATTACTTTATCACAAGATCGAAAAGATTTAATTTCTATTAAACAGCTTAAAGAAACTAGAAATTAAAACTATGTAGTACTAGCTAATAACGATTGTTTACGTTAATGATCAGTAATTAAGGTATGGTTAGGAGAGGCCTTGGGCATGGGATTTGATCTAATGAGCATTTGCAGAAAAGAAATAGAATTATTTGAGGTTAACATGACATTCCATTTCTAGGGAATTTGACGTGACAATTAAGATATTATCGGCNTATCAGCATCAATCTTCAGCATTTTGGTATTCAATGCCATGTACTGTAGGAAATTCTACAGTCTCCTTAATTGGGTCCCATTTAACGAAATATGTATGTATGACTCGGTCGATTTCTCGAATTAATTAATTGAGTTAACAAAATTAAAAAAAAAAATAGTATTTGGACACCAAATTAACCATGTAATATTAATTAAATCTAAAGGTTTCTATTTCATGGTATGTATTGACAGGTAGTATATATGTGAAGTTACATGGAAGCATGCATATTTGGAATTAAGGAAAAATTAATTCCATAAAGCTATAAGTCGATCGTGTTATGAAGAAAATATCTTAAATGTGTGTGTCAAATGGTGTGCTGGAGATTTCAAGATTAATATGTCATTCTCTATCATATTCCCATAATGTGATTAANTTTTTGGTGGTATGCCACCCAATACATACAATCATTTCTAAATGTAATTTTGTGTACATATTGATTTGATCAACACCAAAAATTTTAAAAAAAAAATTCTTATTTATTCTCACGTAGAATATTATGGCTATCGGACTACGCTTCATGAGCCAGAAAAGAATGCATAGAGTTATTCGATAAGTGGAAAGTATATATCAATTTCAAGGAGTTCATCTTCGGTTTATATTTTCAAATCTATCTTATGATCAGATCATATTGTTTGAATTCATTGTTCACCTACCGAAGAGGCGAAAAGCTAGGGGTTGCTTAGACATTTCATTTGAGAAATTAATTATAATTTCCTTGAATGAAAGAGATCTAAGTAGTACTCCCTCAATATATACTTGGTGTTATCAACTTTAATTTTATTTTAGGCAATGTCTTTTCACTCCGCTAAAGCTATGCTTTATATATATCACAATTAATCTTATCTCGAGATCCCAATTCGACATATATAAAATCAACGCCCCTCTGTCACGAAAACAATTAGAACATCTAAAATCATGGGAAGTGACGAGATCATGATACAAAACTAATTAATAGAGAATCTTGTATTAATTCTTATCTTGGTATACGAATCTCATATTTTATTATGTAACATACCATGAATATCCATAACTTGGAAGATGTGAATCTTGAAAATGTAATCTGGATTCTATTTTTAAATTATATTTATGATTTGTTACTAATTAAGACAATTGCTTAACTATACAATTCAATATTCAACAGTTAATACTTAATATGCATGATTCAATCTATGCTCCGATTGTGATATATATCTTATGAAATCTGCAAAATTAATGCTTGTTTAACCTAATTGTAAGCTTTATTAAGTTAGAATAATTAATATATCATGCATGTATATGCTGATTTTAATTATGTATAACCATATTCTTGTGATTAATTAACATAAAGAATATCGTCTGACGACAAATCTAAAACATTATCCTTTCGTGCATGTTCTGAGAAAAGAAAATTCTATTAAAGTTTGATGTTTCATTATGAATTAGTCATGAGCTTTGAATTACTGGGTTTTTCTTTTGAAAATTAGCTTGGTTAATTAGATAATTTTATTTGTTATAATTATGACACAATAGTAATTTTAGTATAAAGATTATTTATTTTAATAGTTTTTCCGACACAAAATGCTGGTGCAACACATTTTTTTGAAAATGCTAATTTAGCTGGTGGGTCCTGTATAGCATAAATATCACAGCGAAGGTTCGGTTGGCCATACAGAAAGAAGGAACTCTCATGTTGTCGTCAAATTCACTCAATAAATAAATAGCTCCTTTTCTTTTATTTACTACCATAAAAAGTTTTCCCAGGAAAATAAAACTTCACAGGCCACTAAGGACAAAGATTCTAACTTCTATGTGCTCGACATTTTTTTTTTCAAATATTCTCTGCCAACAAAGTTAATAGTTTATTCCATGTTGTAATTTTTGTTTTTTTATATTTATCTTTTTACGATTTTGATATTTTATATTGTTGATTGGAGTTTTTCCGTACAAGGTGCACACATGACGGCGATGCAGCACTGACGTCGTGCCTACATGTGCAGTGCAAGTAGTGCATCTGCATTCCTGATGAAACATGGCTAAAGATTGATTAAAATATGAAAAACTTCGAACTAAAACTGAAATTTGAAAACATAGAGGGAAAACATTATAAAGAGACAAATTATTATGACCAAAATTGCAGTTTTCTTGGATTGATCATGTTGATGAAAATTGATCTCAAATTAGCGATGCAAAAAGGAGAAATTATATTTTTGATCCGGTAACTTGTACATATTTCATTTTTAGTCAAATTGATTGTCAATTCATGGTCTTATTTCACTAATTTGTTCTTATTTTTCAATTTTATTATTTTTTCACTGGAGCGTCGATACGATATCCGACATTCCAACATTGTCTAATTCTATGTCGTTATTTTCCGACCCCGCATTTAGTACTCAGGTAAAATAAGACTAAAATTGATAAATATACAATTTTATGTATCAAGACTATAAATTGACCAATAACCAGACCATAAATAGAAAATATGAAAATTACAGTAACAGGAGCAAAAAAAATTTATTAAGGAATTAATTATAAATAAGATATGCTAATAGGAAGCACATATATTTCATTTTTATCAATATTATTATATATTTTGATCTGTTGTTAGTAGACTGATCAGTTCAATGGTTTTTTATTTTTATTTTTGGTGAATCGTTTATTTCTTTAACGAGATAATCCCTCTCCATTTAATTTTAAATATCCAATAATTACCTCTCAAAATAGAAAGAATACGCAATACACAATATTTTCGTTTCCTTTTCTTTTTAACAACTTGCAGCATATTATTATGTGAACTTCTAAATTCAAAACCAAGCCACTGGACTAACTCGATCTCTACACTTTAATCTAATTTTTTGAACATTAAAATTGTGAAGTACATCATGATATCTATATCTTGGCGACTAATTTACACGCTACTATACGGAATGTTTATGTATTAATACATGCAGTAGCATTTATTCTTGTTTTTTTATTTATTATTAATATAATCCTATTAGCTAAGTTTTGAATTATATATATATTTTTAATTTGATCGAAAATACAAACAAGTATGTATATTCGATGTAATAAATATGATACATGTGGTTTCCAATGGTACGTAAATTTTTGTTTTGAGTATGTAATTGTAAAAGAATGGTGATCTCTCTCTCAGGTCACATTATTGTCAAATTTAGTGACATTGAATAAAATCCATGTGTCCATGACTGTTTTTCAAAAGCAGTCGAAATATATATGTAATTGCCATTTTGGTCCTCGAGTTTGAGGCTCTATATACTATATAGATTAGACTTGGAAATCCTCATCAGTCGATGGTATGAATGACAACGATTCCCAAGGTTACAAATTCATGCAATATTGTTTCAAAATATAATTTTATAAAAAAAAAAATTAAAATGCAACGATTGATGCAACATATATATATATATATATACCCAAAGAGATATTCAACATTTTATTAATTAAATTAGCTAACTATCTTGTCCCATTATTAATATACAATCATTTTTCTAATCACGGGACCAAAAAGCTTCGTTCAGTACCATTATTACGGAAAGCAAAGTCTACACAAAGTGACGAAAGTGTTATGCGAAAATTCTTTATTTTTGTTTCATCGAAAGTGAGAAAATTTCACGGCTACTCTCTATCTCGAAACTTTGATCTACGTACTTCTTTAATTAATTAAAATTTAAAATTATGGTACTATATATTTTTGAAAATTAGAAAGTCGAGTTTGCATAAAATAAATATATTCTAGAATATTCTTTTTTCACGTTCTTAAAAGAAATAAATATAAAAAAAAACCTTTCGCGTTTAAGAAGAAATTGTGAGAAGTAGCGTAATTGAGAGGCAATTTAAAGTATTCTAACATATACACATATTTGCGCACGCACGCACGCACGCACGCACACACACACGCGAGTGTATTGCATTAAATGTGTTAGAGAAACAAACGTGTCCTTATTGTTGTTACATCGTAGAAGGTGTCGAAGTGTAATGTAATTAGTCAACACAATAACACTACATCACATATTTGGAACCCAAAGTTTTTAATCCCCCGGTGAAAGGGCCCTATTTTATTTTTATTTTTTATTTAGAGCTACTTAATTCCCAATTCGTACATACTCGATATCCTCTCGAACAAGTAAAAATAAATCAATATTCTCAACACCAAAGAGGTGTCTGAGATGATTGAGTAGGTGAACATTTGACCAATAATAATGAATTAGATTCTCTTTACCAACATCTTATGGGGCGAGATTTATCGTACAAGGTTTGTCCAGTGCAGTTTACCTGACTAATGCGATTTGCATGATACTGAGTTAGCTCGAAAGATTACCTATTATGCATCGAAAAGTTGCAGGTGCGGTTTCGAATGTCATAAAAAATAATATTAATTAATAAATAAATATTTTATACGTCTCAATTATATAGTTTTTTTTCCTTCTTTGGTTGTCCCAAATATATAATCCAATTTCTAAAATTAGTATAGTTTTTTCTTGTTTCTTAATAGTATACGTATTAATTAACTAAGTCTTGTAAATGTGAAATAAATTTTTTTAATGAATTAAATAAGGATAAAATATAAACTTTATTTGTAAATTTTGTTTCTTAATCTGTATGAAAAACAAGTCTATATATTTGAGACGAAATGTGTCTCTCTCTCTCTCTCTCTCTATATATATATATATATATATATAACCCCTAAATAAATGTAGTTTTACAGCTAAAAATAAATATAGTTTTACTCTTCGATCCAACCTAGGGTTTTGAAAATAAAACCCCAAATATTTTGGGGCGGTGGTGGGAGAAGAGTCAATGGTTAAAATTTATATTCTAATTTTAAAATAACCTATTTTATATTATACCGATGAATATTACTTAATGACGATCACATTTATTTTAGTTAATGATTTTTTTTTTTTATTTCTATCAACGAACACACGAAAACGATCCAATCAAGTAACTGATGAGCATACAATGTAATATCTAGAGCAGTAAATTTAACATAAGAGATTATACTCTCCAAGATTCGCGTGGATTATTAAGCGTTAATTGTAGTCAATGTAAAAAATGACAAAATAAATTGACTAACCGATAAACTTTAGCTAAACATCCCAAAAGACAAATTTGAGCATTTTATTTTTAAAATTTTAGTTAAAACGTGGGAAAATAATTTTTTCTACCGACTTATTGAATTATGGGTTTTGATTTCGATATAGTAACTTTTAATTTTCGATTATTTTGGTTTAATTACTGATGTGACTTCAGAAAATATTAATATATAACATTCAAAAACGCTTCACATTATTATATGACATGTCAACAATTAAACAAAAATACACGAACACTAAAATTTAAAGTACTAAAACAAATTTTTTCATTAACGGACCGATGATCGAACCACTCCATTTTTAAATAGCGGTTCAACCAGTTGGTCGAACGGGAACACTGCTATATCATATTAAATAATAATATAAAATAATAAATAATATATATTAAATTCTTAACATCTTAAATGTACATATAAATAATAAAAAATATAAATTTCTATTATTTAAAAAATCAAATAAGCTATGATGCTACTAAAATAATATTTTTAATAAGTTTAAAATCCAAATAGTCGCATATATAACAAAAAATTAAATTTAAAATAAATAATTAAATTTTGAACCGACCCAATCGGTTTTTGACTGTTTTCATTGGTTTAGTACCAGTTCGACCGATTCTTCACCTGTAAAATGGTTTTCTGGTGATGTTCGGATTGGCTAAGTGAACGAACAATTTTTTTCTCATTAAAATATTTGAGATTCACCAATATTACCACATGCTAACGATTCAACCAATTTAATTGATAAGAAAAATTAGATTTTAGGTCATGAAACTTCCATGTGTTAATTTTAGTCTTGTTATCGGTCAATTTACATTTTTAATATAACAATTAACACTATTTCGATTATAGTTTTTTCATCGGAATAATGATATGATCCTATAAATTATGACGCACCATTGAAATTTACTAACGTGTCTGATGTCACGCTAAAATGAAAAATGAAAAAAATTCAAACTAAAGAACTAATACAATGAATTTACCGATAAGATGACAAAAAAATATAATTTTATTTTAATTGACTTGGAGACAACATGTCATACAAAATAATTGAAATGTTAGAAGGTATAATCACAAAAACTCTTGTGAGACGGTCTCACGGATCAATTTTGTGGGTCGAATATCTTATTTGGGTCATCCATGAAAAATTATTACTTTTTATGTTGAGAGAATTGCTTTTTATTGTGAATATCGGTAGGGTTGACCCGTCTCCCAAATAAAGATATGTGAAACCGTCTCACAAGAGACCTACTCAGGTATAATTTGGTAGTATGAAAAGGAATTAGAAGGTATAATTTGGTTTTACACATGCTTAATTAAGATGTACATACACTAGCAAACAAACACGCCTCTGTGGGTCTTCTACTCAAGTCAAAGGGCCTACTTGCACTCTATATGCATACATTAGTGGCAGTACGCGTAGAATAAAATATAAGTAAACAAATATCTTATTTTTTGACCTAAATGTAATGCCCCTTATACATAGACATAGGCGCATTTCTTTTCAGATGTGGCAAATCTTTTTTTTTTTTTTTAACCTTTGCATCTTATTTTTGGTATTTTTTTATGCATGTTTTATTCGTACCTATCTATTCCTTCCCGTATGAAAAGAGTGCAAGGACTAATTAATTTCTGTGCTCGATCGTCAAAATTAACTGAATAATATATATATTTAATCACAAGAACACACAATTAACTAAATAATCTTTAACTTGGAAATTTTCACTCCAGTCCAAATAATATTTGACCTAACAATCACGAGACAATATATATTTATTATGAGCTGGCCTGTCTTACATGAAAATAGAATTATTTTGTGTAAAGTTCCATCCAAGATAAATAAATAAAATCATAAAATGTGTGGATCTCTGTTTGCGTGCGTGCGTGCGTGCGTGCGTGCGTGTGTGTGGATGTACGTGAGAGATTATAATATATATGAAGCGAAGAGGGTGGGGGAAAAGGTATCCCACATTTGACACTTACTTTCTGTCAATCCATTTTTAACCCGTCGTCTACGGGGAACCAGGAAATCAAATCATCACAATATATATAAAAAGTTATAATATTCCCTTGTTTTCTATTTCATAAAACAAATTCATTTTTTTTTTGGTTTGCTTTTAATATTTATTTGTAAAGAGTTTATTCTATATATATTAACTATTTTACGAAATTAAATATTCAAATCTTAGTATATTATTATTTTAAAATAGATAAAGTTGTAACAACGTACGTAATATTAATATTAGGAGGAAGAAAGTATATACTCACTTTACATTGAAAAAAATAATAATAATAAATGGATTCATACTGAATGAGAAAGTAATATTGTATGTTTTGACTAGTGAGTGAGAGGCCTTGTTCAAGTGTCGTTTTCAGAGATATACTCTCGAGGAGGAATACAATTACACCAAATACCAATCTTTTCTGAATTCTCTCTCTCTCTCTCTCTCCCTCTCCTCAACGACTCACGAGGGTAACTAAAAGAGTTTTCTTCATCACTATTTCTTTGAGTTCTCCTCCTTTAATTGGCTTTTTCAACATATCAGACAAGCTATATCTTTTCACAACTTTACAATCTCATATGGGAATTAGTTCCCCCTTCAAATCTTACAAGAATCAACTAAAAATTGTGGGTTTTCATATCTTTACTTGTTTTTTAAAAAAATATTCTTCTTCTTGATTTGCTCGTCAACAAGTACTACTTGGATTTGGTTTGGAAATAAATTTAGAGACCTGCAATATCCTTGCTTTAGCTTTAGCTTTAGCTTGTCTGAGATTTCATCTTCTTTTTTAGATTACCCATATATGTTTTCATTTCTTCTCAAGACTTTGCAGTTTTGAACCCTTTAATTTCCGTTTCTTTGTATGCTTACATATCAGTTTGAAGATTTGTCAAATCTTTGTCCCCTTTAGCTGTCCGTCTGTGTTTCACTCCCCCATATATTTTTTTTATTCGACTTTCGCAAAATATTTCCATTTTGTTGGAATAAAAATACTTCAAGGGATAAAAAAAGCCACCATTTTTTCCCCAATTTCAAGAAGAATAGTTTTGTGAAAGGGAAAATAATGCCCTTGGAAGGGATATTTGTCGACGCCTCTTCAAAGCAAGCTCCGGATCTTTCTCTTCACATCAGCCCTCCCAACATTAATTCCTCAGGAATCTGCAACGGCGGAAGAGAAGTAGTTTCGAGTTTCGATCTTTTGAGGAGCAACAAAACCCCCAAGAATTGCAGCAGTTCTTTCATTGAGCTATCCCTAGCTCATCCCTCGAAAGACGAAATAATCCGTCCTGTGCAAAATAGCTTCTTCACATCAGAAGCATCGCAGCAAGAACAGCTCCAAAACCCTTATCACCATTTGAGCTACCACCAATCTAATCCCCAGTTGAATCAAATTAATAGCGGGGTTTCTTTGCTCGATGTATCCGACGGTCTGAGACCGATAAAGGGGATTCCAGTTTATCCCAACCGGCCATTCCCATTCCTCCCTCTGGACAATCACACCAGAGAGAGAGATCCAAAGATGTATTACTACCAAATGCCTTATCCTTCCTGGTCGTCATCATCTTCTTCTTCTTGCTCCTCCTTTTGCTCTTCGTCTTCTTCGATTTCGCATCGCCCCTGTTCTACGTATTTCGGAGGTGGTTTGAATCAAACTCACATGCCAATGTTTAATCCGGGGCCTAATGCATCTTTTCCGGTCGGTGGTTACCGTATCACGGGCGGCGGCAGCGCCAGGTTTAGTGGGCTCGCAGCTTCTTACCAGTATGGTTTGGGGGCTTCGCACGACACTTCACATAATGGCATTTTGAGGTCAAGATTTCTGCCGAAGCTTCCGGCTAAAAGAAGCATGAGGGCGCCAAGAATGAGGTGGACGAGTACACTTCACGCGCGGTTTGTGCACGCAGTTGAGCTTCTTGGTGGCCATGAAAGTAGGATTTATATACTTCTATTTTCTGTCTTCCCCCCAATTTTCACGCTTTCTTTTTTCTTTTTTCATATTTCCCAGATGAAAAATTTAGGTCTATTTTTATTATTATTATTTTAAATTTGACTGGTATTGAATTTCAGGAGCGACTCCAAAATCTGTACTGGAGCTCATGGATGTGAAGGATCTCACCTTAGCTCATGTGAAGAGCCATTTACAGGTATATCTTATTGCTTTATTCCGAAAGAAAAAAGTCAAAAAAGCAAAAAAAAAAAAAAGACCAAGAAAATAAATTCAATCCAACCTTACATTTCACTCTTAGCTCTGCCGGTTTATGATGTCTAATTTTCTTGCACAAAAATCGAAGATGAATGAATATAAAGAGAGAAAGAGAGAGATTACAGTGGGACAAAAAAGCCATCATTTCTCAATGATATTACGTAATTTAATTTTCTTCGATTATTGGTGAAAACAAGACATGATTCAGAAGTCCAGAAATCTTACAGTACTTTGGAGTAGGAGTAGCACTAGACTTTATGCATAGTCCACTGTCTTTTCTTTCTTTCATTTTTTTTTTCAATTCTTTTTTGATTTCCAATGATTTTAGTTTTTCATTCTGTTTAATGGTTTTAAATTACAGATGTATCGAACTGTTAAAACAACTGACAAGCCTGCAGCTTCTTCAGGTACATTAGCTGCAAATCATATTTACTTCACATGAATCATTCTGAGCTGCTTCCATCGATCATTTGAAAATAAGTTTATATAATTGATTTTATTATTTCAGCATTAACTACAAAAACATGATGCTTTTCTTCAAACGGGCAACCCAAAAAAATCAATCGGCTTGCTTGTTCTCGTTGGATCAGTCTCTTGACTAGACATCATGTGCATGAATATCATGATGAGTTGATCATTGTATATCTCTTGACATCTCGGAATACTATATATATGTATAATTTCATGAAGGGCACTCCGATGGGTCCGGTGAAGATGACCTCTCCACGATCGGTAATGGAGGAGGCGGCAGCATTGATCAGGGCCGATTCATGGATCAAAGAGGAGGAGGAATAGACGGTTCTTCGCAACAAGATGTGGATTACCCTTCCACCGCCGCGGGTACATCATGGAGCAACTCCTCTAGGTACGTAGTCAACAATTTTTTCTAAAAAGGAAAAGATATCCATGAAAAAGAGTCTTGAAACAAACTAAAAGTTTAGTAAATAATAGATAATAAACTCGATTACCAACGAAATAATGAGATCCGATGGATTTCGAATAGTGCTTAAGACTCAGATTGATGTTTGCATATAAATTATCTTAAAATGGAATGATTATGGATTCCTTTTGCATGGTGCCTGAAACTCAAATGTGAAATTTCGTCCACCATTTTGAAGAACAAAATGGTTCTTGTGTAAGCTTTTACTTTAGTACTTATGTTCAGTTTCTTCTGTGCTTTTCTTTAATATAATCTTTTAATATTTCGGAAGATTTTCACCTGAGATTGACCCATCATTATTTCACTACTCGGACACATTCCTAATAATCGATCGTGTATGAGATTTGTAAAGAATATTTAGTATATTATATAACATAAAATGCATGGAGCATGCAGAAAGAGTATATTTGAAAAATATTTGAATGGGGATCACAGAAAAGTTTGAAAATTAAACACAAGTATCATTAAATGGGAAAATAATTAAATTAAAGTAAAGCAAACAGTGCACGTAACATAAATACATTTTCCTTAATTGCTCCATGGGGCTATACATAATATTGTGTTAAAGTGTTTAATTATTAAACCCGTTTTTCTATTCTCTCATCAAGAGTAGACATTACGTAGAGGACCAAGAAAGAACTATTGTATCGAGTCTATTGGCTTAGGAGCTCTCTCTCTCTTTTATTAAAATACTTTATATGTAGAGAGTTTTGGCCCTTTTTTTAAACGATGGAATCCACCGCTGCTATTTCTCAGTTGCTTGCAAAATAGGCTAGGAGTTTTGACCTATTCTTGAAAGTATTATGTGTGTAGCTGGCTTTTTCTCAAAATTTTTTTTATTTTATTTTTTGTTCTGATTGATGGATGACAAATGTTTAAGCCCTTGATCCAAACCGTCGCTATCGCCCGTTATTTCTTGTAGTAGATTGTTAATTTGAAAAGGAGTTTGCAATAAAATTTAAATTTACCATGCATCCATCTAATCATTCTTACTCATCTACATCTTTTTAATTTTCACAAAGCCGTTGCATACTGAAATAGTAGCATAGATAGTATAAAGCAATGTTTGATACCAGCTTTTTGTCATTTATTTTGTTTGGATAATTCCTCTTTTTTATACAAAACAAATTGTTTAATTCACACTCTGTCCAAAATGTTGAAACAAACAGGTTCCTAACTCCAAAACGATGCTGTTTTCTGCTTGTGAGCCATTTTTAATTTCTGTACTTTTTGGTTTCAGCAGGAGGGTTCTTTTTTTTACTTCATCATTTTCTTGTTTAAGATATTGTTTCCATTTTTAGGCTTTTGAATTTTCACCAACACTTTTGTCTGAATTTGTTGAATAATTTTTCACCCCATAAAAAGTTTCTGCTTTAATTCAAACTTTATTGATTTTTTAATTGATGGAGACTCCTTAATTTGGTTCTATTTAATTTTTCTAAAACTTTATGTTATATACTAAAAAAATGCTTTTTTTTTTTAAAAAAATTATTATTAAATTTGGAGTTTGGCATTATTTACATGTTGCATTAAATTGATATTATTGAATACTTTATTCATGGCTTGTTAAAAATGCTACATAGATATGGCAAACATTTTGAAAAAATATAATTTCGTGATAATATATCATGATACTTAACATTGGTTTTATGGTTTTTTTTTTCCGTTCGAGGGCATGGTGCTATTACTGCTTAATGTTTATTTAGCTGTATATATTGAATGATCTCCTTTTCTTTTGATAGTTATTTCAGTGAAAATTACAATTTTGATTAATAAACTGATCATTTTAGTATAAGTTTTAGTTTTAATTCAGTAAGTTGGTTCTTATTTTCACTTTTTGTCCATTTTCACCATGATATTGTGGTACCGTAAATTGCTGAAATGTTCTGTACCAAGTCTGTGCTCCGTTAAAAAAATTATAAAAATGAATAAAAGATACTGTAACTTGAAAAACTACAGCACTAAAAATTTATAAAATTCCCAATTATTATTTGTTTGTCAAGAAGAGAAATGAGATGACCAATTTAAAGATCTTCTACTTAGTCTAATACATCAATTTCATAATCCAAAATGTAATAAGAGCGGAAAATGGAAGAAATGTGGGAATTCCAATAGAGTGCAAGAGGAGACAATTCGCCTCCTCCGATCCTCCCCTGACTTAATTTTTTAAAAACAAATTTCATGTCTTTTCTTAAAGTTTCACTTCCTTTCAAAATCATTGCATCATTACTTTACTCATGATATCATACCTTTTTCTGATATAGAGTAAATAAAATACGAATACTTCGATCCATTGATTTTGTGTTCTAATACAAATTACTTCATTAATGATTATTAAAATGAAAGAATCCAATTTCAAAATTTAATTTCAATATTTTCAGTAGTAGAGAGGATTGGTTACAAGCTAATGCTGGAGAGTCGTGCAGCTTCAACATATCGTCATCCAATCAATTAATGGAGGTAATTGAGTTTTACTTCAAGTCAAGAACTTGATTGATAATTTTAGAAAGTTTGAATTGTTAATCATGTATAATATTAGCGTTATGATTAGTCAAGATTGCAGTGGAAATTATAATTTGTTTCTCTAATTTAATTACACAAAAACTTTAGTAAAATCTCACGGGTCAATTTTATGAGACGAACATCCAACCCAACCCAACTCATGAAAAATATTATTTTAGGGTAAGTATGGATCGGATCGACCCATCTCACGGATATTGATCCGTGAGATTGTCATACAAGAGATCTATTCATTTGACTATATACATACAATTACCAAATCAGCTCCTTTAAACATGCAATGTAAATAAAATTACGAGAAAATTCAAAAAAAAATATATACAAAATTTTGGGCAGTATTTTGTAAGGTGAACTATAGTAAATGAAATATTTGATGTATTTTATACTGTTTTTCATATTGATATGCTTATGTTAGTACAAAGCATGTGTGTTTTATAAACGTAAAGATCAGTTCCTTATTTATGCAGGAATGCGAATCCATAAGGGGAAAGAGCTATGGCGCAATTCAGAATGGAGAAAATTATAAAAACCCAAGTTTGGAGTTCACACTAGGTAGGGCTCAACAATGAAAAGTTTCACGATAATAGTCAGCTCGTCTAGCCTCGACTATCATCCCCTCTTTAGTCTTTTTCTCGAATTCGACTCTGATCAGTATAAATTGTATGGTTCTTTCAAGAAAAGAATGTATGAATGTATAAGAAAGTATTATGAGTCGAAGAAGAAGAAGAAAATTTTTATATTTTTCATTTATTTTTCCTTAGTTCCTTTTCTTTTTTTAAAAAAATCTATCTATCTCATTTTGGGATATCATAATGTAACGGGATAATTTATAAATATAATTTTGTTGTCATTCCCATTTTGTGAGCCTTGAAAGTCGTTTGCAGCGTTGGCTTGGTGCGATTGCCATTTCAGTCTTTTATGTTTGTTCCATTGAGATTTATGTTGTTAATTTTCAGTTCTATTCATGTTTTTTTGGGGATAATTTTAGTCACTTTCCTATGAAAATAATGTCAACGCACTAAGCATATATGAAGAATGAAAATCGTTCGGGAAAGACAAATATATATATATATATATATATACATCATCAAAATTACAATTTCTTCCTTAAATTTAATTGGTTGATAAATTAAAATGGTTTCAATAAATCTGCAGTGTCACACACAACACATGTATAGCTACAGTCGAGAATTGCGAATCAAAAGCATTGCATTAGTGGAGCTTAGATTGTCACAATCTGAGTTCCGCAGTCTTCTCATGAATATATGTATTCTACTTTATACTATTAATTAACGACTAAAACGTGATATTACCCTTATTTTCCACATTTTGGTCTCCAAAGCTTTCAAATTTTTGTTTTGCACTTATACTATATATCCTTTGACGATCTATCTCTAGATTCGATTCCAGTGGATGATTTGAAACATAATCTATAATCAGACGTGCACGTGTTCTAACATATATAATTAAACAATTCTGAATATTTGCACTAATATTGTGCAAAAAGAAGCAAAGTTTTGAATATTTTAGCATGACAAAAAAGGTCATGTTATGTTATATTATAAAAGGGATGTGTTTTAATTAATATTAAAAGTTGGAACAAATATGAGTTGGTGGCTAGCATAATTCATTATAGGCCCAAAGGCGTGACATATTAACGATGTGACGTTATTTTTTTTTACATGTCGTAAATAATATGTATTCCACAAATCTACCTGTGTACATGTTTTCTTGATCGTCATTCCTCCACAAGCATCTTGTCGCAGAGCAAAAATTATAATATATCAGCTATATCTCTGTACATATGAGACATTATTCCTTGTAAACTTTGCAAGAAGTTTCATGTCCATTTACGTCACTTAAATATTGTTCTTGGCACGTCCCGCAAATCCTTCTGTTCAATATCATGTTAAAAAGTCAGAACAGTACCATAAGCCGGAAAATTGCACAGAAAACAAGCACAAATGAATTCCAAAATCGAACCTTCACGAGCGTAATCAAGTAGCTTTGGAGGCCTTGGCCGCTTGAAGCATTTCAACTATGAGTGCCTTCACATCCCTGTGTAAATTTGATGAGAGAGAATGAGCGTGGTAGTACACAAAGATCATGACTCGATGAATTTTTTTATTTCATGCATAAAGAAATGGGATTGTACACATTGGTGCGGAATGACTCACTTTCTGTCTGCCGCACGCCTTGGAAAAGGAATTCGAAGCTTAAAAGTGTTCCCTTGACAGTCAGCCTGAAAGATACTTTAACAATTCATGACAATGCCACGAAACGTGATACATGTCGAGAATGCGAGCTTCTATCAGCATATAAAGAGATCATAAAACGTCTAAATAGGGAAATAGAAGATAGTAACATATAACCTTCACATTGAAGCCCAGACTGTCTACATCCAACATTTGGGCAAAGTCAACCTGAAAGAATTGTTTTGGTATATATTAAAATCACTTCATTATGAATGAAAATGAAATGTTTTGAGACCGTAAATGTTACCGGGACAGATGTAGAGTGCTGTACGATCAATTTTGTATCTTCAGTATGATCTTTATTCATATGTGACTGAATAAATTAATATGTATAACAAATTAGCATAACTTAAACTTTTAAGTAGAGAAACACTTGAGGACAATTCAACACATCACAATTACTGCTCGGCATACCGTAATGGGCTTTGAGAATTGATATATAGGATCCACTACAGCTGTTAGAAACTCCTCTCTGCTAAATTCTGAAAGTAAAGTAAATGGATACCAATGAAATTCTCGCAAATCTTCCAGAAATTAAAAAAGCTACAAAGGCATGATACGGAACTAAAAGGGACACGGGAGACAAGCTACTGAAAAACGGGCAAGTTAGGCAAATCAAACCTCCAGAACCTAACAAAGCTGTTGCAACTCCTGACACGTATTGAACGACCTTTGGTTCAATGCGAAGAAATTGGAAGTCGCCAAAGTCAACCTTCAAAAGGGGTTATCTATCAAATATTACCATGCACAATGGTCAGAAATTTGAGGATGCCAGAATTAGGCATGTCAAAAGATTACCCAAAACGCATTTGGATGCTGGCCCAAATACATTGCTCGAATTTCTTCCCTTTGTTTTTCAGGGACCTGTATTAAACAAGAAATATTCAAGTTTAGATGGAAGTTTAAAACAAAAAAAGCTCGCAGATAGTTGTTGCAATAACCGCACCACATATGCAGCCACAAAAAATAGCAACGCAAGTATTGGTCCTCGATAACCCCCTTTCAAATCATTACACAACCTTACTACTCATGAAAATCAAATGTATATCTTTGCCTCTATTAACAATTGAAAAACCAAGCACCTATCGCGTCACCAAGTACAACTCAATTCTCTTAGATCATATAGTAGTTCAAACACCACATCTCGGCCGTAGCTACATGAACATACGTTACATACCACATAGAACATTAGGGTTAATTGAAAATCCCATGTTAATTCTGAATCCCCAACAAGAGCTATACAGGCTTTCTTTGGATTCACCATTACAAAAAAAAAAAAAAAAAAGATAAACAAGAATGGTAAAATTATGAAAGTAATAATGCTTACTGGAACGGCATCACCGTGCACAGTGACTACTAACTCAGTTCGATCTTGGGGATCTTTTGACACAAGCAGAGAGCATTTGGGATTGGCCATAAGGTTCTGAATTACCGTAAGAAATTGAGTTTCAAATTTAAGACAAAATACAAAAACTCCACGTTTGTTTACACTAAATTCAAGATTGTCGTGCATGCATACCTTCGTATGAACTGCCAAATCACTTACTGCCAATATTGGAGCTCCATAAGCTTCGCAAGCAAAGTCAACCATGGATCCAGATGGATAACCCTCGTGCTTCTGTAGCATCCAGGTTAACGAAACACTAAGACAAGTCATAAATTTGGGTGAAAGATTAATATGTATACAGTTTCAAAATTACCATGGAGACAGTTGAGAGAACTCCACGTAAGCTGTGGCACAGAAATGTCTTAACTTCCTGTACGGGAGTTAACCTTGAAGCTTTATTTTGGTGAGCTTGAATGAGTTGAAAGACATCGTTATTAACATTAGCAGCAGTCGATACTGCATTGTCCTGTGAGAAAAGCATAAATTAGCCAAATGAAATAGATAAGAAAATCAGTGGCGGAATTGCTTAGATTTTTATACTCGATTATCAGCTCAAAATGTAAATTCGACTTCAAATTATTAGATTGACGAAATTCATCACCAATTACAATCCACGGCGGTGACACAGACTCATTTCAATGCAAAAACCATCAATAAGCATCATGTGAAAGAAATTAGTAAACTACAGGGGCCAAATGCATCAAAAAATCCCAATCCCCTAAAAAATAGGTGCAAAACCCTATGATTTAAAATTTTGGCTAAAGGTCCCCTGTTCTTCAATGAAGTTTTTTAATGGCCTTTTGAGAATCTTTATGATTTTTTTGTTGTTGCTCTTTTACTTAGTCCAGTAGGCAGTAGACGCTTCTCTATCCTATGGAAATGGAACGTTCTTTCTTTTCACTCATTAGTCAGCATATGCTAGAGATAAAAGCTTAAAATTAGTTAGCAATAGATACCTTTTTTTTCCGCTAATTATACGATTTACTAAAAAATAACTCAGTGTTAATATTCCAAGAGTGTGCGTTGGAGTTATTATGGTGAGTAAAAAAGGCGTTGAATCACAAAAATATGCATTGAATCACAAAAATAGAAGCGAAGGATTTTTTAGCAATATTTTTAAAATGACATGAGCTTTTGTAACATTATTGTTTAGGAGTCAAAATGCATATTAATAATAAGATG
This sequence comes from Primulina huaijiensis, assembly GCF_012295235.1. NCBI lineage: Eukaryota > Viridiplantae > Streptophyta > Magnoliopsida > Lamiales > Gesneriaceae > Primulina > Primulina huaijiensis. The sequence continues at coordinate 145,417 of NC_133322.1, forward strand.
GCAATTCAAAAGGAGAAAAATTCAATTTTTTTTCCAGTGTTTCTTTATAATATATGTTCAGCTCTCAAAATATATTAAGTTGCCTAATCCACCACAATCAACATACGCACAAAGAATCCAAAACCATAAATAAATAAACAGAATGAACGAAAGGAGCGGAGTTTTCTCCAGTGAAAAAGTATCAGTTTATATGTATTTCTTTTATCATACGAGCTTTGCTCCAAAGAACAATTTAATAATAAGTCAATTCGCCAAATAATCGTTAATGAAAAATCATCAGTAAATAAATGAAAAGAAACGTAGTGATTCTAAAAAAATAGGATTTTTCACCAAAATCAGTTAAAGCTCGCTTCTTCGAATTCCAGTACACACCTTGATAACTAAGCCAAGGAAAATCAAGAGGAACTAATAACAATTAGCAATACCTGATTAAGGTCGGAACTAGTGGAGGCGGCCATGGATTGAATTATAAGCGTCCGGCGGTGGCGGAGGCGGATCAGAGGAGATGAATGGCGACAAAGGAGTAAATTATTGATGTTGTTAACATTAGAAAAAGAAGGGAGGTGGCGTAGATTAAGGAAGGAGGTTGGTAGTGATAAAGTCTTCATTTTTTTTTTCTCGCTTCTGGATAAAAAATTCAAGATGAGAAAGTGTACGCCGGCGAGTGCCGCACCGATTCAGATAACACACTGTTTCAGCTGATTGCTGAATTTTATTCGCAACATAATCGAAATTTCACTTTAATTATAATAATAATAATATTATTTTAATAAAAATATGTAAATATTTCTTTTTTAAAACAAAACATTGAAATATATTGGACAAAATTAAATTAAAACCAAAACAAATAATTGAGATTTAGACAATCCTTAAAAAGAATTAACTGTGTTGAGCCAGGGCTATGGGTTTCAGCTGAAGGGCCTCCTAAAATCTAATTTTAGGGCTCGTTAGCTCCTCATCGCTTCAAGGTGAGTACTTTCTCCTTCGATCTTTTTCCTAATCGAGTTGAACTGATGATTGTAAATTCATACACTCTTGGCATTATCGTGCTCATTTCCGTTCTGTTTGATGATTCTGGTGAAATTGAGCAGGAGTGCTGCCAAAATTGACCAACTATTGTGGCTTTGGCTGTTAAACTTTTGTTTTAGGTCGTCAATCTATTATTTGCTTATCATGCTGACCTTTTTTCCACTCCGGTATTAGTATTTTCTGACCAACATTTTTTATGGTATGATGACGACGAAATAGTTGCTGTAGTTTGTTTTTGCAGTAAAACACGAAAATTATGTTTCAGATTTCAGGAGGAAAAGTAGAAAAAGATCTTAAATGGCGCTAGGACTGATATTGGGAATAGGAAGGGCGTTTAGGAGGAAGCGGACCTCCTCACTTGATATTCTAACGACCAAGAAGTGTCCTCGAGGTTTTTACAAGGGAAAGAATTGCAAACCCACTGGCTTTCACACTCGCAAAGGTATATCTCTAGTGAATTGCTGTTAAATTTCATATGCTGTAGAATTTCACAAGTTCGGAACTCATGTAATGAGCTCAACAACCTTAAAATTTTCATACTTGGGGTCAAGTTTAAACCAAACAAATAAAACTTGAACTCAAGAATGCGTTCGTGAGGTTGACTCATGATAATTTCCCGAGTTTTTAGGTTGTTTTCAAGTGTGGAAGAAGATAGGTAAAAATCTTACATTGCACATATTGATAGATTTTTCACATACAACTATTTTTTTTCGAATAATCAAAGAACAAGCTTTTATGCACCAAAATGGTTTTTCTTCCTACAATTATCTTGTATTTGTTTCTCGTTTATAAAGTAAGAAAATGATTATTACAATGGGGGGAAAGGAAATATTGAGAAAGTGTGTCCTTTTCAAAATGAAGAAGCCACCGAAGACTATGTTCTTATTTCTATTGATTAATGTGATTGGTCTGTTCATGTTAACATTTTCACTTCTGTTCATGGTGCAATACATACTGATACTGTGTATGATTTATGAGTAAAAATGAAAGAAAAGCAGTTACAAATAAAATTTCGTAATAACAGAGTAATTTGGTGTTTATGCAGGTGGTTATGTGGTTATGCCTGAAAAGTTGCCGCACTATGTAGTACCAGATTTGACTGACTTCAAGGTTCGTAATCAAAGAAAAAATGTACTCAAAACACATTCATATCACAAAATCATAGTGGCAATAATGGTGAGTAAGTGCACATTAATCTTCGTGGAGAAGTATAAGACAGCTTAGTGTTTCTGGATGGCTAGTGGCTGCTTATGATTTCAGTTATATTTCGACTATAAGAGAATATCACTTTTTTTTTTAATATTATAGAATATCACTTGAATTTGTCTTAGTTTCAACAAATCCTCTCTTTGTAGTGGGAGTGTGGAACAACAGTAGGAACTGGTTGTGACTTTTGTCCTCCCACCCTTTGTGTTTTTGCCTTTCTTGTTCTCCTGTTTTTAATTCCCAAAGTGTAAAGTTTCATTTATAATTCATGCATAGAAGTTATTATGGTTTTTATTTTATTTTTTCCTTTTCTCGGTTTTGGATATTGAGCTGATCGTTGTGATGATAATGTTTGTTTAATGCTCACGTCAGGATTCTTCATCTCGTTTATTGCCCTTTCATCTTCGTATTTAGGAAGCCTTCAGGTTCTTAACAAAAGTACTAGTCCCACCTGAAATTGGCCGCTCATATATCTAATTTGCATGGTTAGAAGCTTTTCTGTGAAATTTAGCTTTAATAATCTCTACCTGACATTTTTTCCATTTGTAGTTGAGTTTTTTTAGACTTGAACTCTGCCTCCAAATTTTGTTCGGTTATGTTTTAAATGCTCAAATTTTCCTTGTTCACACGAACTTGACATAGACCAAACACTTTTAGCTGAGATGTGTGATCCAATCACGTGCCCCTCTCCTTGTGATATTGAAAATATTACTGGTGCGAGCATGAATAAGTTTTGAGATGGATTAGTACTTGATTTTCTATTACCAATTTACCACCAATAAAGCTAAATTTTTTTTAATGGTACTGCCTTTTTTTTTCAGCTAAAACCGTATGTATCTCAGTGTGCAAGAGAAGTTAAGTCGACTGAAGCCAATTCAGCTAAATGACCGATCAAGAAGATGTCTATTTTGTGAAGTCTTACTCATTTTCAGGAAGCGGTTGGAAGCTTTCTAAGTTGATTGATGAGCAGCAAACTTACTTGCAAAGGCTGTATATCTTTTAAGCTATTATTATGAATATTTCAACCTCAAATTGTATAGTAATTTGAGGAAAATGCTGATGTTGAGAAGTTGAGATTTGTTGTTTTAAAACACAATCCATCTTTAAAGTTCGAATACTTTTAGCAACAATCCATCTTTTTATGAAATTTGTATTCTGTTTGAGATGGCATTCTTCGGTGGCTCAAATTTAAATAGAATTTAATTTTATACATGGAAATATAGCAACTATTCGAAAGGCAATGTTGTTTCGCTCTTCATTTTGAGATTTCCTCAGTTTTTTCCAACGTGCATATATCATTCATACGTTGAGATGATCGTGCTTTGTTCTATACTCCTATTCGTCTCTCTTGTTTTGTTTGATCTTTCTATTCTTCTTCGTGGTAATTCTTTCCAATCCCCATCTCTTCTACAATTCTTGGAGTATATGTTTATATGTAATTTGGATCGTATCACAATCAACACTTCTTTTGATAAATTTTCAGTCAATCAAAATACAATTTGATTCATTTTCTCAACAAAAAAGAAAATACAACTTCTTTTCATAACACATCCAGATACCCCAACTTTTAAAAGTTGATTCACGAAAGAGGCAACGTGGAAGGAACGAATCCAAAGTTACAACAAGAGGCAAAAAATATAATGAAACGTTTTACCGCAATCACTTCAAATGAAGAATCCATATTTACGACGTAGCCAACACAAATTTCTACAAAGGTTTTCCTTTAAACAGGTATCCCCTTTTAGTTATCTTCGATTTAGATAAAGAAACTAAAAGTTGATGGAGATCACGAGTAATAATTCAACACACAAATTTCCAAACCCACGCAACCAATATAACTCAAACCGACTGCATAAATTCGTGAACCACTTCCACCACAGTTGAGCGTATATATTCTGCTAATGAACTTCCGTTACCACTCTTTCTCTCATAGTTCTCGAGTACCTCAAAGCCTTACCTCTTCTAGGTAACAATTTCGACCAAAACCCTCGTTTGACGTCGATATTTTTACCATTATCATCGTCCATGGGACCCTCCTCTTTTCGTCTCTGCAACACATAAACCATTGATTTACTCTTCTTGAGGACATTTTGGCCAACATTCTTGAACACTTTCATGGGTTTCCCAGATTCCAAATACTCCACACGGCACGTATAATTCACGACTGGAGACGAACACGAAGAAGCATTCGAAGAAGATAGATCTGAACAAGAAGAAGAAAGTGATGAAGACACCCCGACTTTCGAACTACCACTACTTGTAGCAATATTTGGTAATTGAGAGAGTCTTTCCCTCAGACATATGGAGCAAACCCCCGGTGCTTGCTTGTGTTTTGGGTGCTTCTTGCAGTGCGCATTGGCCTTGAAGTTCCCTGGTTTCTTTTCATTGAAATTTGTGACATTTGGTTTCAAAGAATCCATATTGAATAATCTGTACGTGTGATTTAATTTTTTTTTCTATATGCGATGTATATGTATATATAGAGACAAAAGAGGGCGGGGATAGTTCATATGAAGTTGCATGGGGTGTTTCCATGATATTTCACAAAGATTGGCTTTTTGACGTATGATTTGTGAGGTTTGAATAAGTCCAAGTTGCAGAATAAACAATAAAGTCATTAAATTTGAGTTTGATTAAATTTATATAACTGAAATTTTTATTGTTGTAAGGATTGTTGAACAAATATAGTTGCATGAATTTAAATTTAATTACGTCAATTTCGTGGTGGGAGGCGTCAAGTCTCTTGCGTTACGTAGATTATACTCAACAATTACTTAATTAATTAAGGATTAAGTAATTTAGATTTACCCATTTATAATCAATTATTTCAAATTTATGTTTCAATTTTCTTTTTGTTTTATACAATATTTATGGAAGCGAAATCAAACTAGTCCTTCTCTCGCTAGCTAATTGAGATAATGATTCTTGACAAATCTATTTTAAATGGATTGAACTTATGAAAATTTTTAATATATAATACAAAATTTTTCTACACATAAAATTGTAGTTATGAGTCCTAGACTATGCAACGACTTCATATTAATTTTAGTCATAAATATAAAAGAAATGCGTGGAAAGAATATCACATGTTTTCATTGCCAAATTACCTAAACAAATAAAAAAAATATTCAAACTACTTTGTATTAATTGAACATTTTTTCATTATTTTAAGATATATAATAAACTTAGATAATAATATTTAAAATCATGGAAAATATTAATAAGTTAATATAGTATCAAAACGATGGTAAGAGAGACATTATTAAATCCTTGTTTATTTCTTATTTGAGTAGGTCTCTTTGTGAGACGGTCTCACGAATCTTTATCTGTGAGACGGGTCAATCATATCCTACCGATATTCACAACAAAAAGCAATATTCTTAGCATAAAAAGTAATATTTTTTCATGGATGACCTAAATAAGAGATCCGTCTCACAAAATACAACCCGTGAGACCGTCTCACACAAGTTTTTGCCTTCTAATTAATATTATATTTAGGTTTTGCGATTGAATTGTTTTTAAAAAAAGGAATGGACGATATTTTTATCTTGTCGAATTTTATTTTCAAGCTAAAAAATTTGTTTTAAAGTTTGTTAAGATTGAGATTTTGATCTAACTCAACCCAAAAGCTAACTCTTGAGAGAGAGTTGTCCAAGTTTATATATAAAAATTTTAAAAATTTAATCCAACTGATGTGATATATTTAATATGCATTCTCACATACATAAATAAATAACTAAAGCGTAAGATTTCTAAGATATTATTAAATGACTCATAATGCAAGAAAATAAGCAAGACTTATAAAAAGAATATATCACTTCATATAAAGTTTCGTCACGACAACTCTCATGACATTGACTCACGGGTTAATTAAAAAAAATCTCATATCCGATCCGATCTATGAAAAAAATTATTTTTAGATAAAAAATATTATTTTAATATGGATCAAGTCGTAGATTTATTCTTTTTTACGCTTATCTTTTTCTTTTCCTTTTCCTTAATTAAGCTCCGACTATTTTTGTCCACGGATGGAAAGATAATTCGAAAGTATGGTTTGACAGCTACCAAATTCCTCGTTTCTTCTTTCTGACATGTTTTTTTATTTCATAAATTTGATTAGTCATCTCCAAGTTTTAGCAAATTATCCAAAATATATCTTTATCAACGGTTGAGTTCATGTTAGCAGTAATCAAATGGTCCAAAATGATTTAAGTACTTTCTCTGGTCTAATTTGATTAGGGATTGGTTTGGATTCAATACGACTCTAAGGACTCCATGGTCTGTCTATTCCAATTAAAAATTTCACTATACAAAGGCTACAATAGTTTTCTTAATTTTTCCACAAATAGTATTCACAAGAAACAAAGTTGCTCACAAACTGGAAATTTTGAAACGAATACAAAGCTTCCCGTGGAAAAGTTGATGCGGGTAACCCCTTGAGCATGCGGGTAACCCATCTCAAGGAGCTAGGACCGATCAACATTAGCCATGTATGCTATACCGAGAACGTTGCATGCCACAAAGAGCTTCAATCTGATTTCTTGGATACATTTTGGTTCGGGGAATGCCAAGCAGCTGTAGAATAAGCTGAAACCACGGAACAGGTCACGAACAAGGAATACTTAGCCACACCGATGCTTTTCTTTGCAACCAGCCACAGCGTTAAAATGAATCCAATCCAACCTGATTTCGAGCAAAAACAAGGTGTATTAGACTAGATGCAATATTGGTTTTATAAAACAACATTAATGCATATATTACTCCAAACATTCTCAAATCCCTACCTTAATTTCCATTAGTTATAAAAACAGACAAAATTTTTCCACTAAATTTTTTGACTACGGCCACGAGTATACATCTGGTCTTTGATAGTAGTAACTGGTTATATATATATGATGTACAGTCCTAAACTGCTGCCAATGATCCTACGTCATGTTGAATAAATATGAGATCTAAAATGTTTGATTTTGAACATTTGATTTTGTGCCAAACTTACTATATGAAGAAGCTAAAGGGGACGTGGTATACGGAACGAAGCCTAGAATTTTGGGACTCAACAAATGGACGCAGAAAAATATAATCAGCGAACGAATTCGTGCAGTTTTCATATAATTAACGAACTTAAGCTAAAATGTGTGAAACACTGGCCAAAAATGTATATCATGACAAAAAGAAAACAATATCAGTACCTGTAGCAAAAAGAACAGCTATAACCGAAGAAATAGCTGCTGTGGAAATGAAAAATAAAGCCACCGATAATGCCCCAAAGTAAATGGCTGCAACAAAGGCGAAGAATAGTGTCAAGCATCCTCCAGCGGCTGCCAAAGACATGAGAAGGGATATGACCACAGCATTGAAGGTCGCCGCAAAAAAGAAGAGCATGAACACTAACAATCCTGTTAAGGTGACAACAGCTATTGTCCCAGCCTGGACAAAATATAAAAGTTCGATCAGAAGTTAAAGGACAAAAATCTTCAGGATAAGAAGAATCGTAAAGTTTCAGTCCCTTTTTTTTTAAAAAATGGATGAAATATATTATATGACTCATGAAATCAATATTCAAAAGTAGCCAAAAACTTTCTCCAAAAGATGTGCTCGAATGCAACCTCTGAAGTCTGAACCTTTTATACTTCACAAACATTAAATATGAAATAAAAAGATGTGATTGAGAAAGAATCCAAAACTTATGAACAGGCAGCAAATATACGCACACAATCGCATTATTTGAGATCAACCATTTTTTCAACTGTAGCTACTTTCAAATATCGGAAACTTTTAAAATTTATGTTTTAAAAGATCAAGAACTAATGCTGAGTGTTGTACAATCTTCCTCTTTTTTTTTTTTTTAATCTAATGTTGTAAACAAGTATGTACGTTCTTGAATGTGTTTAATCTAAGGTATTGCCGTAAAAAAAAAAGATCAAGATCTGAAAACCTTTTCTTAGAAGCTAGCGTTTGTGCATCCAAAGAAAAGATTCCGTTCTTTTTACAAATAAAACGAAAGTCGTGGACACTTTAAGATCAATCAGCCTAGAATTTCAAACCCAAAATTTTCAATTCATCAAAGAACATATATATGGCACCAAAGGAATCAAATCCAGAGAGTATCAACCCAGAAACAGAGCAAAAGCCACTCACTGAAACTACGAGAAGCGCACGGAAGGTTCCGCCGCGGCGAGTCCAGAGAAGAGCACGACGACCAGTGTTCCTCAACGCATCAGAAAGCAGAGGAACATTAACTGATAGCGAAGCTTTGATCCTCTGCAGCAGCGGAGCAGAAGCATACTCTGAATCCGGATCGGGGAAGAAGATCGTTGAGAACAAACGATTGAGAACATAGTAAAGAGTCGATTCGTCAATTGTTTGCTGCCCGGTGTCGCCTTGGATCAAGATTCCATTGGTATCATCCTCCGCCATTGTTGAATATCACTTCTGCAGGAAAAGTGAAATTGATTGGGTGGCTTATGCATAATAATTGAGCTTCCGACACGTAGACGATCGGTCCCCGGTTTCCCCACCCCAAGGCTGCCGACATGCAAGATTCCATATCGATACCTCGCAGGTGAGGTGATTCTATGATACACCACCCCGTGCGTTGTTTTGTAATGTTTGTCGTATAAAAATATCGATTCAAGTTTAGAAGAACTATGTCATTTTGTGAAAACGAGATATTTTTATTTAAAATGTAAAATAATTGAAACAAAATTAAATTGTTCGTTACGCGTAATTAAAAAACAAAAATATTTATCTAAAAATTGCATATAATTAAAAAGTGGACAAATATTACTGTAATTTTTTATATAAATTTTCCAATATGTTTGATCAAATTCTTATAACTTTTTCTATGTTTTTTAACAAGTTTTTAATCCACAATCACCTGAACGAGCGACAGAGTCCATTTGCTCGGAAATCGGTATTCTGTCCTCTTCTCATTCTCTTTGAATGTGCTCGCGTGCGGAAATGGAGATTGGCGTGGTACGCTGTAGTTTTGCTCCTACTGTGCTGCTTTATATCGTGAGGTCCGATGTCTCGGATCACAAGTAAAATGTCGGGGATCCGGTACCACTGTATGCCAATAAAGTCGGACCTTTTTATAATCCCAGGTGAAAAATTTAACCTTTTGCTCTCTTTAATTGGGTTGGCGAAAAAGCCGACCGTGTGTGCATGTATAATTGAGTCGCTCAATCGATTTTTGTATTTGCTAAATTGTTCTGCGTTCTGAAGTCCAGTTTGAAGTTTTACAGTTATGATAAGAGTGGTGGGTTTCTTATCTGCTTCATTTTTTAAAGATGATGCGTCTGAAAGTTCTAGTATCATCGGATTGTTTGAAACGAGTTTCATGGAATGAAGTTTTATTGGAAAGTTCTCTTTAAAATGATTTTGATTCTTCGTATTGCTATGTCACCTTTACTTTCTTTCTTTTGTATGAATGCCATAATCACAGCTAAAGCAAGAAGTGAAATCTTCTATTTTAATGGACACATAAGATGAAACCTGTTCTTACGTATTCATTAAAAAGAGGGGGGAAAGGTGCTAGGCATGCCATGCATCTGATTGGCATCTTGAATGAATTTATTTGAGCTCTATAAACAAATACTTCTTATCGATTTTTTTTTAATTGAGGTGCTATGTATGACGAATATTCTTAATTGTGTTAAAAGTGTCAGGTGATTAAGTTGATTGTGCTTAAACTGTAAAGATCAGCTTCGGTTTTTGCATTTTATTTATGGTGAACCGATGAGGATGATGCTTGTTTTTTAATGCCAGCGAAGCATGCAGTTTCTTTGATCTTCCATTTTGTTCCCCAGGTTCTCGGCTTGTCTGTTTAATTTACAAATATAAACTAGGAAAATTATGACATGTACTAATTTCAGGCCAATGGTGGATACTCGTTAGCTGATGTAAAAGAGAAGGAAGAGGCTCTTGGGGAAGTTTTGAACGGAGATCGACTTGTCAGTGCCCCATATAAACTAGACTTATTGCACTCTGAAACTGTTTCCAACAAAAGTTAACTAAGGAAGAAGTTTCGCGCTTTCATAGTGCTGTCTCAAAGGATTACTATTTCCAAATGTACTATGATGATTTGCCATTCTGGGGTTTCTTGGGGAGAGTTGAGAGAAAAGAAAAATCCGATCCCGGATAATTCAAATTCTATCTATTCAAGCACCTTCATTTCGAAATTTTTCACAATAAAAAAGTGTAATTGAGATTAATGCACGAGCAGACCCAAATGCCCTGTAGACATAACAGAGGACAAGGAAACTGATGTAGATTTCATATACTCTGTAAAATGGAAGGAAACAAGCCTCCTTTTGAGAAGAGAATGGAGTAGTATTCACAGTCTTCTGCAATGCCTCAGCACTTGGCAAATTCACTGGTTCTCGATAATCAACTCCTGTGTGACAGTTCTTCCGGACTGGTTTTCTTGCTACTATTCTCATGCGAGTCCTTAAGAATGATTTCGTTAAGTAAGTATGATCTTACTTGGTTATATCTATATCTACTCTTCTCTGTTTGAAATTTCTGACTTCTAATGTTTGCAATATAATTTCATTAATGTAAACATATGCTCATGATGAGGAGACAGTTGGAGATCAAGAAGAGACTGGTTGGAAGTACATTCATGGTGATGTATTCAGGTACCCCAGATACAAATCTTTGTTTGCAGCATCTCTTGGTTCTTGCAGCCAGTTGTTTACCCTGTAGGTATTAATCTGAGCTACTTTTACTGAAATTCATCTCAATCCAACTGACTTCTGATCATAAATTGTTTAAGTTTTCTAATTTCAATAATCTCTAAGGCGCAGCACGGTGTTCATTTTTATCCTTGCATTGGTCGGTGTGTTTTATCCATACAACCATGGAACTCTATTCACCGCATTGGTCGTCATTTATGCACTTTGTCTGGGATTGCTGACTACACTGCATCCTCTTTCTATGGCCAACTAGAAGGAAACAATTGGATATGTATGGGTTGTATCAACTTCCTCAACAACATTTTTACACTGATGCAGTTGTATGACCAGTTTTCCACGTCATAATCATGGGTCAAAATTAACCATGTTGGGGGTAATTCCTTCTTTGATTTGTTTCTTAAAGTAAATGAAAGGAGAGAGCAAGAAAGTGTATAGATGCTGAGTTTTAAAATGTTCAGTGGAGATGCCAAATATTTGCATTAAAAGGCGAAATTAGAACATAAAAGTTTGGAGAGAGCCAAATCATACCCTGTGTATAAATAAATGTCTATCGGCAGATTTCTGAGGGAAGAGGGTGGCTATCCAAATCATCCACCTTTTGGCTTTGCATTGACTGATTCTGATGCTGTATTCTCATTTTGCAGGTTAGGAACGTAACCTCTGCTTCCTTGATATTGTTGCCATTGCATACAATGCCACTGCGGCATTGCCATTCGGTACTATTGTTGTCATTTTTCTTATATGACCTCTTGTGACATCCCCATTATTAGTCTTAGGGGGGTTAGCTGGAAAGAATAGCAAAGAAAGATTCCAAGCTCCATGCCGTACCACAAAATATCCTAGAGAGATTCTGCCACTACCTTGGTAACTTGGAGCTCTGTCTCACATGGCAATGGCTGGGCTCTTGCCTTTCAGTGCCATATACATTGAACTCTATTACATATTTGCCAGTGTGTGGGGACATAGGATCTATACCATTTATAGCATCTTATTTATAGTCTTCATCATCCTCTTGATCGCTGAGGCATTAACTTACTTCCCAGCTTGCTGCTGAAGACCATGAATGGTGGTGGAGGTAAGACCTTTTTACTAGTCCCTTCAAGTTCTTTCCACACACTTGTATTATCAAATTTCTGCAACATCTTAAATGACTTGGTGCCTCATCGATTTTGCCTATCGTGCTTGAATTGTGTTAAGAGCAATTATTTTCATTATTTCCCCGTGTAATTGCTTTATGTGGCACAACAATTCGAATTTTCGCATATTTTAAAATTTTTGAATCATATTGTTCTCTCTAATTCTAAGCTCTATTATAAAAACATTTGTACAGTCCTACAAATTTTGTGATGAACCAATTACAAATTTCTTTTGATGGACATAACTATTTGTTGATGGCTTATCTACAGGTCCTTTCTATGAGGCGGTTCGACTGGGCTGTTCATATATGGAGACTGTTTTTATTACTTCTACACACGCTCAGATATGTCGGGCTTTATGCAAACTTCGTTTTTCTTCGGATACACGGCGTGCATTTGCTATGGCTTCTTTCTCATGCTTGGAACTGTTGGATTACATGCAGCAATCTTTTTTGTCCGACACATTTATGGTTCGATTAAGTGCTAGTAAGCCGAGCTACTGGACTTTGTTGTACTCCTACACGTTTTATAAATATGGTCGGCATTTTGCTGTGGAAGAGGAAACTAGGGGCAATAGGACTTTTCAAATGGAGATCATGTCATCTTTTACATCGCCATTCTCGGAAACTTGCGTTTTCTTCAAGATTTATCGTCCTTTTTTTTAGTTTTTTTAGTATACTGGCATGATTTAGATATCTAATAATTCACGATACACTTGGGCACGAAACCATTGTAGGACGAACGGAAAGTCTGCTAGTCAAATGCCTTGATTTATTTGGTTACTGCATATGATTTAGAAATGATCTTCCTTTGATGATGAAAATAAGATGCTTATCATATATAATTCCATCGCTCCAAATTTCATCAAACCGTAAACTTTCACGACCCCGAGGAATCAGCCAATTTAAGCATTTCATCCAAGCACATCATCTCATAAATTGAATCAGAAAAAGGAAAAAACTAGGGAGAGGCAAAGACACAAAAAGAATGTCACAAAATAGGTTGTATGCTCAGGTACCATCTCACTACATGCCCTGTTCTCGAGAATCTGCTATTAATCAAATGAAAATAACACACTGCGTATGTTACAGACGAATTCCTTCATTCATTACATATCAACGCGTGCCAGGTAGCGTTTGCTATCTATCTTCGTGTCTGAATAATATTTCATTTTTTGCCAGGGTAGATTGAAATACAAAGCACTAAAGAAATTCGAAATGCAACATAAAGTATAGTTGACAGTAACATAATTTGAACTCAACCCATGTCCGGTGGTTCTCAAACAAATTCATGCCCGTTACCTCCATGTTGAACCACCGAGTCTAATCACCTCCTCAGTACCACTAGACCGGCTAGGACCCTTGTCTTTGCCTGGATCCTCCTTCTGGTTGTTCAAGTCACCATATAGATCCTTAAGTTTGGCTAAATTACTAGATGCAGATGCCTTTTCACGATTTTGATCATATCCGATCCTTTCGTGAATGCTTTGACTTCTGCTCCTGCTTCTGCTACGGCTCCGACTATGGAGAGAACTACCTTCTCCACGACGGTGCCCTTCATGTTCACTCCTATCATAATCCCTTCGATAGCTATTTCTGGATCGTCTGTCATAATCATGCCTCCTATCTCTATCTCTATCTCTATCTCTATCTCTACCTCTACCTCTGTCCCTACCTCTCCCATGGTCCCTGTCACGGGAACGATCCTTATCCCTGTCTCTTTCCCGCTCACGGTCTTTGTCCCTGTCCCGATCCCTGTCTGGATATTCTCGATCTGACAAATCACGGCTCTGGCTCCGATGGTGATTGGGGGACCGTCTAGAATCGGCATCTCTATCATAAGATGGAGTTATTGTTCGACGAACTGGAGATGAATCCCTAGTTGATGCACGGTGTGGAGCACGCTGACCAAAAGAGACTGAAAGGGAAGCTTTGACAGAAGGTGGCCTCCTGGCAGTCTCCTCAGATCCACGAGTGGTCTCACCAGTAGTTCCGCAATGTTTTGTAGGCAGTTTCATATTTTCAAGATTTGTTACAATGGTTCGCAAAACTGGAACAGGGATCCGTGGGAAAAGAGTGTCAAAGTAATACTGCATTCAGAAACAAATAGTGAGGAATGGAAGCTTAGCAGTTGATGGAGAAAATTTTGAGATATAAAGTGGTGAAAATAACCTGTCCAAGAAGCAAATCGCGTACATACACACACATCGTGGTCATTCGGCCGTTTGAACCAGGAGAGAATTCCTGACGTTTAATAAAGAATGTCCACAGAAATCAGCTTTATCATATGGCGACACTCAACTGGGTTAAAATTGGAAGGTATGGAAACCGAAAATAAATAAACTAGGGCCTATACAGTGAAGCGCCGAAAGATGCCACTGTAAAACTAAATGGCAGTTTCAAAGAAATTTTCATCGAAAAAAGATGTAAGTTCTTCAAAATCCATTAAGTCAACCCCCACCCCACTCCTTAACCTACGCATGCAACACATTATGAAACTTTACAGAGAAGTGGAAAGTGTTGTTGACTGACATTAATTTTCACCACTCTATCCCAAAAATAACAAGATTTTCGTTAAATCATGGTTATCACACAAGGACAGTTCACCTGCACAAGAATCACGCTGATGCACCACGGCGGGATTGAGAAATCCTTCCTTCCTGAGCCACAGGGTATAAGAAACAAGAACAGAAGATTCCCAAATAAAAGAAAAGCTCTATTCACACTAACCCACAGAGAAGGAGCATAATCTTATGAGTAAGCAGTGCTCAATATCATGTTAACTGAGTGTGTGAAATCAACACCAAATAAATGTAAATGGCACAAGCATGCAAGACGGATTTCCTAAATTGATTGTTTGATAAAGCGGAGATTTTTTACAATGTTTCACGGAAGTAACACCTGCTACATTGGCAAATGCTCCTCCAAGACTCAATATTTCATATTAATATCGAGACATATAGACCAGATTTGTAACAGACCACACACAGCACATACTAGCCATCTTATTTGAACTCAGCACTAAAAAATTTCAGGCATATTATGCTTCAGGAAATGCCACAGTAAATATGTGCATTCCATTACCTTAAAATGGCATGAAAACTCAGAATCGCAATAATACATAACAAATAACAAGTAAGAAAATGAGCCATTTTCACACCTCGTCATCCTTTAGGTATGGTTCGTACCAACTCCATAATGTCTTTGAATCTGCAACATATCGTAAATACAGAAATCCAATCTGCAAAAGAAAATGTGTACCTTACTCATCTCAGTAAATGCTTCCGGATGCAAAAAATTTAACTGAGCGTAAAGCTAGGTGCTCAATTTGGTGCAGGTGATGCATGATTTATGCCTTGCAAACAAGAAAGTAGTTAAAATCTAGTTTCAAACCAAGTTATGCAAGATAAAAAGCAATATGGAACATAAATTAACAGGTCAAATGCAACTAAAATTTTAATGATGAAGAGGCAACTTTAGTCACTTTTAACACTATTTGGAGCTAAAAGAACCTCATATCACAAGTATGAATTCGAACAATTTAATTGATTTAACTCATAATAATTCATGCCCAGAATACATAATTTGCTTTGTAGTTATTTCTGCATAATTCAATATTTATAGAAACTGGAGCTCCGAATTTAAAAAGACATAATACATGTGATGCCAAAAACCTACTTACTGCTCTTATGTAAGGAGAATCTGGGTGCTTCAACAGGCCGTGCACTTGTTTGACAGTGAGTTTCATCGTAAAGAATTTGTAGAGAAGGCAGAATGCAGTTGAAGGCCCCCGACAGTTGCCAGTCATCCATGGTTCCACATGTGTAACCGTTGTATAAATCTCATCAATGACTTCATGATATGTTTTCAATCTCAAAAGGTCTCGAAAGTAATCAGAAGAAAGTATATTCATGCACAGGACCTTTTCAAATAGTAGATCGATTGATCTCCCAGCTGATTTTATCTCAGACATTGTAAATCATTCAGTTTCCTGCTCAATTCGCAACGAAGTCGTAAAGTTTAAACATGATTGATCACACATTGGAGAAAAGGAAAATTAAACATTTTCTTACCTCGAAGGAATGAACAGGAGAGCGATGGAGAAAATCGCGAACCCTAAGCGTGGAAGGGCTGTGCCATCGACATACAGTATGTTAAAGCATGGATTGGGCTAGGCCCAACCTACAAATCCCAAATACGTAATTATTTTATTTTTTTTATTAAAAAATAGACATATTAAATCTTGTGTATGTGTGTAGTTGAATAAAAATAAATTCATTATCTTGTCTTGTGCCACGCGATTCTAGTTTTATCAGTCGGTATTTTAATTATTTGAGATAATTTTTCCAACAAATTTTTGATTGCCAAAATGAAATAGCTAGCTGAATATTATATATTTATGTTGTTGAAAATGAAAGGCCTTAACAATATATTATCTCCTGCAAATCAAAGTCTAAGACAATACTAGCTAGATATTGTGGACTGTAAATTTCTTGTAGATCGATCATAGTATAAAATACATCTGATGTTTTAATTTTATTTTTCAAAATCGTATTATACAACACAGAAACAATCGCATGTATTATTATTTATTACATTCTATCTCACCGTGAAATACTACTCTCTGATCAAAGATTCATGCATGAATATAAAAATTAAAGGACTACGTAACAATTGAGCCAACTTTCAAATATGGAGAGGAGCCTTTCTTGTTCGGACTTGGATGACGAATGATTCTAAAATTGTTTGATCATAGGTAGAGAATGTGGCGGTAGTTTTTGATATATAAAACTTGGATTCCGAGGAATCGTCAAAGGCCTTGTTGATCTGCAAATGATCATAAACAGCATCATGGTTAATTCTAGCATATACATCTCTTCGATACTAAACCGATCTTAATTTGTATCCATCTAAATGGAAATATGCTATTTTAAAAATTTGTACGTTGATGAGTTTTTATAGATTTTTGGTGAAAAGTCACGATATACCTTTGTGGTAATTAAAAAAGGTTTGTCAAAATGAGGCGTGAGTTGAGCTCTAGGTATCATGTTCCTTCTCATCATTCGAACCTCTTCCTCTTCTATTGTCTGTTTGGTCAAATTTTAATGCCACAATAATTAAAAAAAAAATCACCATAATGATTTACATATATATAATATACCTTGAGCAGCTTCAATTCTCCACTAGTTTCTTCTGTCTCTCCTTGATACACAGCTTGAGAGCAACCTATGAATGACATTGATGTACGTAATTCACTTTTATTTAAATATCACTTCAATCTTTTAAAAATTATATATATATTATTTACTTACCGATCGAAGAATTAAAAATAGATCGATGGACTGCTCTTTGCTGGGTGTGGAGTCTGAATTCCGTAGGTTTTGTACTTTCTTTCTTTCATCTGAAAATTTTTTGGATATATATTATCTTATCAGATACAAGACAGCATGCTTTACAAGCCATGATAGTTTTTTAAAGTGAAACAGCAGTCATATAATCAAGTAAATTGTGTTGTAAAAGTACAAAATAAACGATAAAAAAAAAAAATCAATATCATGAGCTTATAGATATGTTAGTTTATAAGATTAAGTGGTAGCTAGAATACAGGCCTTTAGAGCAGATTTCATGTTTGAACTTTCCATGCTTTAATGGAGTAGGCCTAGTTTTAAATAAAAGTGAACTATATATACACATTCATTTGAAAGAATTTGGAGATTTGTATGTTTCCATAGTCAACTTCTGTTGCTCCATCACAATTATCATCTTCATTTTTTTTTTCATGCATGATGTCATGTGTTACCAAACTTTCTTCATTTACTTTGCTCGACTTCAAAACGTTTGGAGTTGTGTGAATGAGTTTTATAAATATTTCTATGTCGGTACAGACCCGTGTCTATTATAATATAATAATATGAATTTGATTCTGATACAAATTAAAAAAGAAAATTAATTATAACTTAAGAATGCTTTAATATGATCATTTCAAAATAAAAATAAAATTGTTGGGTTTTTTTTTTTTTTAATTTATTGGCTACAAAACCATAAGTAGTCCAATAAATTCTTTTAAGATGTGGCATGTACAAATATTATTTATTTATTAATAATAGAAAATGGGTTGTTAATGGCTACTAATCAAATGATCATAGAAATAGAATACACATTGGAATGCTGCTGTCGTGTAGTTAGTTTGGTCACAATTCAAAATACAAACCCCTAACCTAACTGAAATGCTTGTAATTGAAGTTAATTACATATAAGCTTTATTATAAAATATTAATATGAAGTAAGAGAAGAATATCGAGAGATAAATTACAATGTCAAACTACTGCCAAAAAAAATTTAGTAAAAAAACATCAGTTCTAAACGAAATAACACCTTGAACTATGTTAAAAAAACTAGATTTGAATGTTCTTTGGGATAAATTTAACAGCATCTGCAGCACGTCGCGGACGCCAACAAAAAAAAAAAAAAACATCAGAGTAATACCATCATTTAATTTTGACAAGAAAACAAAAAATTGAATTTTGACGGGTTTCTATTTGTTGGGCCGAGTACTATTTATTGATCAGCTTTTGAGTCACTGTGTTTTAATATCTGTCTAGGCAAAGCAGAAAGGGCTACTCAGATTTTAGAGTTAGTTCACTCACATATGACACATGCATGAGTGCCAAAAAAGAAAATTTTAAAATTAAAATATTTTGTTTAGTTCCTTCAGCTTTGATTTCATACTTCAACTTTTTATGTCTTATAGAAATAATTTTTTTAAGTCTTAATGAAACAATCGCTTATTCAAGTCATTAGAAGAATTTATTTCCTTTGTTCTTCAATTACATTGGTTAAAAAGTCAAATTCAGAGCGGACGACCGAATTAGGTAGGACTCACAACGTCCGATTAGAAGTTTCACGCCCTCACTTTTTCATCGCACTTTGGCATGATTTGCTTTGTCACGCTTGCACGCAATAATCGGAGTCAAACAGTAGTACATTTTGAATATTCATTAATTTTCTTGTTTGAGAGTAGTCATGCACGATTGCTTACCTGAATTAAGTTTAGGAGAATGAAAAAACTAGTAATATATATGTTTTGTCGAAGATTTTCACAATAATATTGCAATAATGCTTTTAGGGAAGACAGAGACATTAAACTCGTGTTCACGAGTCAAAACTTAACAATAATAACACAATAAAAAGCGTTTCTCGATTCACCACTCTAATAATACACGACATAATTAAAGAAAAGCCATACAC
The DNA here is from genome assembly GCF_012295235.1 of Primulina huaijiensis. NCBI lineage: Eukaryota > Viridiplantae > Streptophyta > Magnoliopsida > Lamiales > Gesneriaceae > Primulina > Primulina huaijiensis. The sequence continues at coordinate 164,731 of NC_133322.1, forward strand.
CCAGCCTAGCAAACTCCATTAGTTTTCTTCTTGTCAGCAACCAGCTTCCTCCAAGCAGCAGTGATCTCCCTCTGCACCTGTATCGCCGTCTTCTTCACCACGGCCGGGGGGTGTTCCTCCATCACAGCCGTGGCAGCGAGTTTCTCTGTGACCCTAGCCGGGAGAGAATCGAGCTCATGGAGGACCTTCTCTATGTCCAAGACAAGCCTCTCGGCTAGCGTCCTCGAAAAATCCTCTCGGATCACGACACGAAGTACTGTCACGTGCTGGGCGTCTGGAGGCATGGTGTAGGCGGGGACAATCCAGCCAAAGCGGCGGAGCGTTTCGGAGATTTCGAACTCGTTGTGGCGGGTGCTGTCCTTGAGGGAGAATGCCACAAGCGGTACTCCATGGTCTTTGGAGATGATGTTGAAGCGTCCTGTGCGCTCTAGACCTTTTTTGAGTACCATGGCGTTCTCTTGACAGTTTTCCATTATGTTTTGGTAACCCTGCATATATTTATCATAATTTAATGCTCAGATTTTCAATAAAGATTATATCCAAAAATTACAAATATATATTATTCTTAATCGCTATAAAGCATGAGGCAAAATATTAAAAGCTACACAAACCTCGTAACCCAAGCGAATAAGCTGATAGTACTGAGCAATGACCTGACTAGAACCTGCAAGAAATTGAGTACATTCTATCAGTTACATGAAACCAACTGCAATGGAGCGATAATTTCCGATGAATGTGAAATGTGAAGAATTGAAAAGTGAGAGTAGATCGATATATAATATATATATATATATAATTACCTTTAGAGAAATTGAGTGTAAAAGTGGGCTGATCGGCTCCGAGATAGTTGATGTGAAAAATGAGTTCCTCTGGCAAGTCCGTTTTGGTCCTCCACACAACCCAACCAATTCCAGCGTACACTAGCCCATACTTGTGCCCACTCACGTTTATACTTTTTACCAATGGCAACCTAAAATCCCACTCCAATTCTGGATAAAGGAATGGCGCAATGAACCCCCCACTTGCAGCATCCACGTGGATTGGTGTATCCCATCTGCAACATCAATTACAATATTCATTTCCAGATACACAGAAGATAATGCATCGATCGATTGTCAAACATATTAAACAACCGTTATCCGTATATTTAATAAAACTTTACTTTCCATGTTTTGTAGGTATTATTCAAAGAATCATCTCTAGATTAAATATGCTATGTATATATATTAAATGGTAGATGCTTCAAAGAAGAGAGACGACAAGGAGAGCAAAGAAGAAAGGAGCATCTGTGTGTTGCTTCGGAAAAATCGAGTAATTAAGTTTCGTCGTGTTTTTGTTGTGTTGCCATGGAGCATTGAAAACATTCGAGGACAACACTTAATTAAAGTGTTGCTAAAGAATTTTTAATTCAATTGAATTTTGGTTTCACAGAATTGCATCCATTGTGTTTAGTTATTTCTTTGTTCCCTTGATGCGTTAAGGGAATTAGCTTTCTGTTATTTATTATTATTCTTTTGGTATGTAAACTGACTATTTTTCTAGTAAATCTTTTGTCCCGAGGCACGCACAAGTGATGTATTCACTTGTACATAATTGTTTGCGTCTTGATTTATTTACGTAAAATTTTGTGTTAAATGATTATGTTACGTGTTGTGTTAGGTGTAGTAACACTACATTTATCACTTAAATATAAAACACACCATTCCTCGTATACATAATACTTTTTTATGTTAAACAATTTTTTCAGTATGATTCAAAATATGCCAAAGATGGAAAAAAGTCTAACGATATATTGAGAGAGTTGCAAAAGAATGGTGAGGATCATATATATTTACGTACCCGGTTTCTTTGTTCTTCTTGAGCAAGAGATCGTTCAATAGTTTAACATCTTCGAACTCGCCATTCAGGGTCGAACCCAGGATCGCTGCCACGCAGATAGTGTTCTCATCCACCATTTCCACAGCCTTCTCGGGGTCCATAACATAGTACCCATCTCTCAATTTAACTTCCTTAAGCTCCACTTCGAAGTAACGTGCGAATTTCTCCCAACATACCTGAACATTCGCACCGGTTACAATGTTGGGCTTGTCGTAGGGTTTGCCAAGTTCTTTCATCTTGTTCTGCCATTTTCTCTTGAACGCTAGACCAGCCAGCATAATGGCCTCCGACGAACCAACAGTCCCCACGCCTACGGCCGCCTGGCCGTCCTCGAGTGGTGCGTTAAATAGATGTGCAATGATGTTGACACATCGATTCTGCATCCAAGCAGAAGGGTTTTGTGAAAAACTGGCTTACATATATACCATGATATGCATAGTAAAGATAGAATATGAGTCAGTACTCGCATCTGAAATCAAAATGATAATATGAAATTTATTTATTTTTAGCTAAAAAAACCAAGCATATAAAGTTTAAGTAGCTAAAAGTACTAATAAAAATAGACAATTCCCGGCCTTCATTTTCGGAAATAATGAAGTTTGGGTCAAACAATTTAATTGAAATTCCAATAATGAACTTGCACGTTTTATTATTATTTAAAAAAAAAATCACAGAGATTTAGGGGAAGGCTACAATTTACAATTTTACTACTGTTACTCCTAAATAATTTAGCTTTGTTATNTGTGTGTGTATATAATGTAAAATGAACTAGCTAGATCATTTGAACTGAAATAAATATTATCTAATTAAATGAACCGGCCAGTGCAAGGACGGACCACAAGAATAAATAAATATTAGTTAAGTCACTTCCACTCGAAGTAAACATCTTTAATTTCCAATATGTATGGATGATAATAAAAATAAAGACAACATGTTTGTGGGGCATACCTTTAATCCTAAATAAATGCAACCAATAGAGAATCCAATATTGATTGAAAATGTTAAAAATACAAATTAGATACTAAATTAATTAAACTCTTGATTGTTCAATGTACATACATTTTAAAAAAAATTAGCTACTTTGGTTAAGAATAATTGAGAAAAAGTCATTAGCTACTTTGGTTAAGAATAATTGAGAAAAAGTCAAGAGCATCATTTTTAAAGGGGGTGGGTTAGATATAAAGTTAATTTTCATTGAATAATTAAAGGGGTGTGGATTTTAATACTTGCATATCTTTTTTACGTTATTAAAGAATCCTATCATGACTCTCTCTCAAAATCAAGAATACTTTAATATTTTGGAATGTGTCGTCATTGAATCCATCATATCTGAATAAATAGAGATCGATATATATCTAAATTATTTAAGCAAGTCTAATCTGTGGGGCTTCGATCGATTTGTCCCTGATCAAGATCCGGTAGCCAATCGAGGGGGCATACAGTATTTAATTTGGAGTTTACTGGAGACTTGCCTGTAGCTCAGTGGTGACAGGATACTCATCCATGTCTACATAGTTTTTGTTAATGGCGGCCATGATGAGTTTGTCGCACTCAGGTTCCATCCATGTCGTGACAAATGATGCTAGATTCAGCCGTGGATTCCCGTCCAGCATCAGCTCATCGTTTATGATCTGGTACGCTGCTTCTTTCGGGATCGAATTATCCGGCAATTTAAACCTGATCATCCATCCACAAATATAT
>NC_133322.1:168412-175939 GCF_012295235.1 Primulina huaijiensis
ATAATCAGACATATTCAGCAAACGGGTCATGTTTTAACACAGCACATCAGCACAAAGACGACGATTGCCCAAAAGATCAGTTTTAAAATTGTAATATTTCGATGGAAATTGTGATGAGCGATTTAATTACCTGGGAAGACTGTCTCGAACGTATCGAGAACCGAACGTGGAGTGGACGGACACATCGGATTGCGAGGCGGTCTTGGAGAGAACCATCTTTGTGTATTAAGCTCAAAGAATATTAATCAGCTTGATCAGAGAGAGATGTATATATTTAATTTNTTTATTATTTAATTTAATAATATTTGCGTTTACTTTTCAATCGACAGGACTTGGCCAATGTGAGCTGCCTCCAATAGTAAGTACATGGCCGAACCTTCCTAAAGCGATTCTTTTGTAACGGTTTTATTACAACACACGTACGTTATTCAATGGTTTTTCGTCAACCAAACATATTATAATGGTCTAGACTTAAATATATTTTATTTTCATAGGGGTGCTTTTGCATTTTCTTTTATCAACATTGAATTCAGACTTGGAATTAGCAGTCAACCAGACACAGCCACAGGATATTTATAATACAAAACAATGTTCTTAAATTATTGCATTTTGTTTCCAGTTCCAAACAATTTGCCAATTCTATTTCGATGGAAAATATGATGAATTTAGCTTTCAAACACTCAATCTATATTCACGCGGCTCCATTCCACATTGTATGATCTTAAACCATTTGTAGGAATTGTCTTCTTGTATAATATATTTTTTTTTTAAAAAAAAAAGTGTTTTTAGAAGCAAAAAAAATATGACATTTGTCGTATAATTTAATAGCATTACCATAAAATAATGTCGGGGAGGAATATGTTTGAACGCGTGAAAATAAAAGCATGGGGACCCTGGACCCTTCATATTATTATTATTATTTTTATTATTATTATTTTAATTTGCATTTTATTTATGAATAAAATTGACACATATATTTACAAGAGTACATGAAATGAAATATAAATATTAATTCTTGATTATTATCATCCCACGGCCAACTGAAAACAATTCTTTCCGTAGGTATAATGAGTCTTCTTGACCGACTCAAAGTTACATAAATACCAATGTATATTTGACGAGTTCCATTGAATGCTGACTAATTGTCAATTCAAAACATTATAAAAAGTTTACTTTAGCCGCTAACCTATAGTAAAAAAATTAATTTAAATGGGATCCTACAAATTAATTCACAGCTACCATCTCCCTGCATAAAAGTCACTCGAATCTCGTATTAGGTCGTTCAAAGTATTTAAATTCCTTTGACTGTCTTCAAATCTGCTGTTTCTAGATCCTGATTTTTTGTTTGAATCAAACATGCATATAAACAAATTGATTTAACAATTACACTATAAAATATTATAGGAATATGAGTTAATTTTGACTTATATAGATATACATATATAATTCAAGATCTAAAACTTGAGAATAATTTATTATGATTCAATCGAGTCGAGTAAATGGACATTTTCGAAAATCCAAGTCTCACAAAAAAACTGCAAACAACAGAAAATGGAACGGCGTTTTAAAATCTCTCCAAAATGCTTGGAAAAACTAGAGTTGATAGTAGCAAGAAGCTAAAACTACCAAGCCAAAGGGTTCATTTCAACATCAGCTGCAACACAAATTAAATCCATTTAAACAATGGAAGCAGCAATCTCTCATATCAATTTCTTCTGATTCAACTCCATTATATTATGCTCCGCTTGAAAGCTTGACTTTAAGCTCGTCAGCGACCGCATCAATGAACTGTTCGGTGTTCAGATACTTATCTCTTCCAAGCCTACAATTTTAAAAAACGCAATGAGTTATTACATAAATCCATACCTCGAGTTATAACATACTTGGAAAAGAAAGGGTCATTTGAGAACTCCCATCGGCAACTCACTTAGATCCATGGATTATAAGGGCAAGATCCTTGGTCATCTTTCCAGATTCCACAACACCGACACAAGCTGCTTCTAGTTTCTCCGTAAACTCCAAGAGTTTTGCATTGTCATCCAGTTTTGCCCTATAAATAAGTGTGGCTCGGTCATCACTTGTTTTCTATTTTAAGCTCGGTTTTTGATAGACGGGGATTTTTTATATTGAAAAATATTAATAGTTACCGGTGTGCAAGACCACGAGTCCAAGCAAAGATTGAGGCAATGCTATTAGTACTGGTTTCGCCTCCTTTTTGGTGAACCCTGTAGTGGCGCGTAACAGTTCCATGGGCTGCTTCTGCCTCAATTGTCTTACCATCGGGGCATACCTGAATCATGTACAGAAATCTGTTAGAATCTAGGGTGAAAATGAACAGATATAAGTGAGTTTATTAATTTTGGAGGCAAAAATGCAGTTGACGTCCTGAACAAAAACATACAATAGAAGTTCAGTAATGAAAGTTAGAGTCTCAAAAAAATAAGAATTTTTTATCACAACAAATTCAAAAAGGATCCAAGATAAAAATAATGTGGGTAGAATCTATAGAAGAGAAATGTATATGCATACCAGGACTGATGTCATCAGCCCAAGAGATCCAAACCCTGCAAGATAGATGAAAATAATGAACTGAAACGACTCGAAGCAAAAATATAAATGGAAGAACAAAGTTGAAATAGTGTTGAAATGGGTGATGAGACAATAAAAACCAAAAGTTACATAATAATTGATAGGCCCCTTCTAGGTACGAACAATTACTGTCCACTTCGATCCTTGATCACAGATAATTAGTATCAGAAGCATAATTACGATTTTTGCACAGTGTTGGGATTTCGAAAGTAAATGCCTACCTTGTGCTAAGAAATCACTCTGAACATCCCCATCGTAGTTCTTGCAAGCCCATACATAACCTCCTTCGCTCTTCAGAGCATAGGCAACCATATCATCGATGAGACGGTGCTCATACCTGAGTTTATATTGCATTTGCAAAAATCGTGGAAGGTTAACAGGGTGAGATTTGAAGAAAAACCAGATGCTGGAAATTATAGGTCAGGCGACTCACCAGATTCCTGCTTCCTCGAACTTGGATCTCCATGAAGATTCATAAACTTCTTGAAAGATGTCCTTGAATCTGCACACAATAAACATGAGTTTGATCAATACCTCTCTCTGTATAAATGCTAAGACAAAGCAACTTTAACTCTTCAGATTGGCAATCCAAATGCATATTTTCAAAATTAATCTCAATTTCAATGTGCAAAACAAAAGAATGTGATTCAGGAAATCAAATATAACTTTAATAATTTCTATACATAAAGAGAGAAAATTTCATAAAAAATAAGACTTCAAACATTGGCTTTCAAAAAATAAGCTTAAACTTTATTAAAAATAAAAGATACAACTCAGTAATTCTGAAAATTTTTGCTATGCCAAATTATCTATAAAAAAAGTTTTTATATACGACAGGTTTTTTATTTTAATAAAAAAAATTGCTCCACAAACTTATATGTATATTTCATTTTTAAAAAGTAAATGAAATAATTATTATTAAGATAATTATTTGACAAAATTTTAATTTGAAATTTTCACAGTGTGTAGTGCTTTCATTACTAGTATTTTATTATATTTGGCTTATAGAAACCACAAAGCTCTTTTGCCATAAATAAATACAAAATAGCCACTAGATATAGTATAAACTTTATTTGCAAGTCTTCTATTATTTTATTGCCTAGAATGCAATTGCCTCGTAGTATTAATTACTCTCACCTACAATTCATTTACCACTTCTACACAAATGATTTTGTATTATCCACATATTCAATTCACTTAGAATGCATTTAAATCGATGGATTTGAAACGGGGATTTTTAATCCATAATTTCAAATTTCTTGACTCATTTGAATAGACTAACTCAAGTGAATTTCGAATCTGCTCTATATCAAATTAAGCATTTTTAAATGTCATTTGAAATCTTAGTTTATTTCATTTTGTAAAAGGATATTTTCATGAATAAATCATATACTAACATGGATGTGGCCATGGGCCCCTGATACGACTTATATTGACAAGAATGAAGAAGGTGAGGTGACACATGGGGTAATCTTTTCAGGGTGTTCCATGCTAATAAATAGAGCATTCCAATAACCAGAGTAAAAATGAAAAATTTTATGATTAATACTGTAAGAAACTTATTGTATACCTGCCATCATATTTCTTGAGAATCGTATTCTTAGTGCTAAGATATAGCGGCCACTTTTTCTGGTATGCGGTGTTCATAGAAGCTTCAGCAAATGAACGAATGGACTGCATCCCCAAAAAAATAAGTCAGCTTCCAGCATCTTGTCAGTTTTATTCAAATGCTTCAGCAGAAAGTTTGGTAAAGAAAAACCTCATCAGTGTTGTACATTGACAGAGCAACTCCACCGGCACCCGTAAAGTTGAAGACCTCGAATTCTTCCTTCTCATCCTTTCCATCTGGCACTGTATTTCGAGTCGATCATTCAGTCACAAACTCAGAGACGCACCCAAGATATACAATTAAAGATTCAAAACAGCTTAAGGCACCTTTAAATTCACAAGTAAAAAGTTAATTACTGTACCGAAAACCAATTTAAGCTTTCCAGCTCCTTTAATAACCGCATCAGTAGCTCGATATTGATCTCCAAAAGCATGTCTTCCAATGCAAATTGGCTTTTTCCATCCTGAAGGTTGCATCAAAATGTTTAGAACAGTTCTAGTAACAAAACCAACTAAATAACTCTACAAAAGACACAGCTCCTACCTGGGACAAGGCGAGGGACATTGTTGCACATGATTGGTTCTCTAAAGACAGTGCCTGTGAGAAAATCGAGTTGAATTGGGGTCATCAAGATCTAAAAAACAAAGCAAATGTTCACGAGTACAAAGAAAGTTGATTCACTGACCATTCAAAATGTTCCTAATTGTACCATTCGGACTCTTCCACATGTACTTTAATCCAAACTCCTTCACACGAGCTTCATCTGCAAGCTTTGAACATTATGTCATCATAATTCGCTTTATTAAGACGTAGGGTTAATGGTGGCAGAGATCTAGAAGAAAGCAACGAGGAATGAGCAATCCATGACTTTCAAGCTTACAAACCTGGAGTAATGGTTGCGCACTTAATAGCTACATTGTACCTGCAATTTGAATATACACAGCATGAAAGGCCATTAAAGGAGGGTAAAAGATAATCAAATGTCCAACCAAAACCATAGCAAGGTTATAGAAGCATGCAAACTGCTGAAAAGTAGCTGAATTACACTTGCCTATAATCAATTGACAATGATTCTCCATCATATACGTCCCTACAATCAGCTGGTATGGAGACACAAAAAGGAGTCATAGAAGTACATCAAAGTCTACTTCTTGGATGGTTGAGTTTCATTTAGATCACGGGGGTAAGATTTGCCAAGCTGACTTTTCCTAGATGTTTGGCTAGAGTTCGATTATTCCATGAGCTGGTTGTTAGCTTTTAATTATTCTTAGTGGTTGTTTACCTCTATGTTGAACATATATATCATACCTCTATGTTGAACATATATATCATATCAAACATAGTGAATAAATACTATAATAAAACCAATTTTTTAATCGTTCAAAAATTAATCCAGTTTAATATTGTTGACACAATAGACGATTCCTTCTCATGTACTCAATTTTGAACCCAAACAACTCTATACTAGTTCAACGAGCGACTCAAGTTCCACCCTAAATTTCATGAGCCTAAATATAAGCCTGAAAATGTTATAAACACTTGATTCGTGATTTGTTTGTTTACCCGCCTACAAAAAAATACAGATCACTTACTTGAGAGTAGCTTCTGCACTTTCAACTGTAACTTTATCATCTGTGGAGTCACGGTGAGGAAGGCCAAGGTCGAAGTATTTTATGTCCAACTCCAAGAATGGCAAGATCAACTGTTATTAATCAAAACACAATTAAGAATTCATATCCACTGGTTATTGAAAGGACACTATAGGGAAAATCGGTAATATGATTGAGCTGAAAATCTGATTTCATACATTGTCCTTTATTAGTTTCCAAATCACCCTTGTCATCTCATCTCCTGCACAACATATATAGATTTTAAGTAAAAAACGAAGCAAAAAAAGGTGCCAGAGAAGGGACGTAAATAGAAAATCATATCATTTCAAGCCCATTTTGAATCAAATATTCAAAAACAAATTCAGTTAAATACAGGCCAACAATTTAAGCAGACACATACAATAAAATAGTGCAGAAACACAGATCGAGTTGTCACACTAGATAATTCACAGCAGAGCAACTTGGCCCGCAACCGCAAGCTTTCCTCAGGAAATCAAAAAAATCCGAAGATACTCCAAAAGCAGAGTTCAAAAGCATAGATCTTTCCAAACAACTCATGAACACCATCAAAATATGCCAAAATAAACAGAATAAAAAAGAATATGTACAAGAAAATTCGATCGCGAAGAAAAATAAATAGATCGTGGAAAAAAGAGAGAGCATCCTGAATCTGACCGTCCATTTCAACGATGGGGTTGGCCACCTTGATCTTTTCGAACCCCATTCCGGCTACGGCCAACGGTTTCCGAAGGGGAGTCAAATGAATTGAGAGTCATAAAACTCAGTGTCTCATGTCTTTTTGAGTGAGACGGAGATTATCCAATATTATGAAAATGGCACAAAATATTAAAAAGATAATACTAATATTATAAATATTGATATTAATAACATGAATTTCGAATGAAAATTAATATAAAATATTAAAAATATAGTAATGATATATAATATTGACAAAAATTTGTGTGAGACGATCTCACGGGTCATTTTGTGAGACAGATATCTTATTTGAATAATCTATGAAAAAATATTATTTTTTATGCTAAAAGTATTATTTTTTTATTGTGAATATCGGTAGGGTTGACTCGTCTCACAAATAAAAATTCGCGAGACCGTCTAACAAGAGACCTACTCTATAATATTTGAGTATCAAATATTTCAGATTTGATGATAATATATGATTTTTGAGTAACATGTATCATAAGTATTGATATACATATATCTTTTCTTTGATGAAAATAATTAAAAAATATTAAAAATGTGATACTAATATATGATATTCGAATATCAATTCTTTTAGATTTGATATTAATATATGAGATTTGAGTACTCAAACAGTCATATAACGAGCATCCGAAAGGCCAAACGTCTGCCATCCAAAGCAGCAACAGACGGTCAATGAAAGGTCTCACCCAGAAATGTATGTCAAAGCATGTAGAATGTCTCATCCTGAATAAATAGCCAAAGATGGACGATTTTCACATAGGTGGATCTGATATTCGAGGCACTCAAGTGACTCTCGCACACAAGTCAAGTCCTTCAATGCACTCCTTACACTCGAATACCTCCTGACTAGTCAATGTTACATATTTATAAAATGTAACTCAATATAAACTCGTTTAGACCAACTTTATTTTTCTATATGGGACAAACTCATAATTTCAAACTTACTACATTCCCTTAATATACACAAAAAAAAGTCTAATAACATATAACTCAATA
>NC_133322.1:175970-265108 GCF_012295235.1 Primulina huaijiensis
TATATATATATATATATATATAATCCAACACTTGTAACAAAGAAATGTATGTTGACCGATGAGTATTTGGTCGAGGCTAAATTGGCAATCCTTTGGCTGAAAATATTTCCCAAGTCAATGTATTAATGAATTTATAATTATTCTCCCGCAACTGCAAAGATTGCTTCGACTTATGGTTTCTTGGAGCAGAAAATTTAGATGGTTCAGATGTTGATCAAAACATTTTCCCTAAACAGTTAAAAAAACACACACATGGTTGATGCATACAAAAATTGTACCCGAAAATAACTACAAAAATATTTGATCCCAAAGTAAGAGTATCTAGGTTTAGCCAACGTAAATTGGTTCATATTTTATTATTAAATCAACAGAAATTAAACCCCTTATTTACTTTTTTTTTCTACTAATTAAATTAAATATTGGAAATGAGAAAGGACCCAATTGAGCCAGAACAACCAATCGGTCCAAAATTTGAAGAATCGATCAGTTATCGCCACTTCTTTCTCGATTCCGATTCTACCCAGCCGTCTTCCACGAATTTGAAGCTTTTATAAGGTAAGGGACGACGATCACTACTGGCTTTTGTTCTTCGATCCATTGGAAGATAACATATGTAATTGCTAATTAGGATTATAAACGTTATACCCCTTTTCCAATGAAACTTGATTGCCCTAAATTACCAGATTTGGGGGTTTTGAATGAGCATAGACTAGTGCCTTGTTTGATTTTGTAACAACTCAGGGCATCGAAGAAGAAAGTTCTCTGTTATAGCTCGGCAACTGATTTACAAAAATTCGTGTCGACATTATTCACTGTTTTGTGATCATGTCAGATTTGGTACTGGGTTCCTTGTTAATTTTATCATTCGGGTTGAACTTGAACACCTATATATCCAAAGGCATCCTGTCAGGCATTGCACTCTGAAAATTCATGTGATAATTTCTGTTTTTGGAGACTTGTAACAAGTAAACAGTAGCAGGGCATGTCTAGAGCACTCAAGAGACTCCCAATACCTGGCCACCGCTTGCCCACTGTGCCACCTCTTCCCCCTCCTCCGCTGACTCTGCCAGAATCCCCACTTTCTCTCTCGGAATTAACTCCGACCTCCTCCATCACCCAAACTCAAATCATCCAACTCACTACCCTCTTCAAAACCCATCTCAAAGAGAACCCCACCAGCTTTTCTCCTAATGAACTCGTCCACTTTATGAAGACCCGGCTCCGCCACCACCCCACACTCAGCCACCTTGACTTCTACCTCTTCCGTTATACCACCACGCTGGACTCTTTCCGTCATGACCATTCCACTTTCGAGTACATGGCCCGTTCCCTTGTTTATTCCCACCGCCTTGATTCTCTCCACTCACTTCTCAAGTTCATCGCCGCCAATCCTTGTCCCTGTGCTGATGGTATTTTCTCTTGCCCCAAGATTGAGGCTATTTTCCGTGTTTCGATTGGTGCATTTTGTAGGAGTGGTAAATTTGGTAATGCTCTCTTTGCGTTTGATACTATGAAAAGACTGATCGATGGAAAGCCTGATGCGGCTTTGTATAATATTGTGATTCATGGTTTTTTTAAATTTGGGAAATTGGATAAAGGGGTCGAGTTTTATGGGAGGATGATCAGGGACATGGTGAATCCAGATGTGGTTACCTTTAATACCTTAATCAGTGGTTACTGTAGGAGTAATAAGTTTGCATTAGCATTAGATGTGTTCCGAGAAATGAAAGAAAAAGGTTGTCTACCGAATGTGGTTAGTTTTAATACTTTGCTCAAAGGATTCTTTCAGGATGGAAAGACTGAGGAGGCGATAGGAATGGCACATGAAATGATCGATTTTGGGTGCAAGTTTTCGTGTGCAACTTGTGAGATCTTAATTGACGGACTTTGTAGGCAAGAAAAGATTGTGGAAGCATCTGATTTGATAATTGATTTTTTAAGGAAAGGAGTACTGCCTCGTGGGTTCGATTATCTCATGTTAATCGAGAAACTCTGCAAGGAGGGAAATGCGGGAAGAGCATTTGAATTGGTAGATGAGATGTGGGGACAAGGTTACGCTCCGAGCTTATTCTCGTTCACTACTTTGATTGAAGGTTTATGTGGCGTTGGAAAGAGCGATGAATCAGTGAAGTTGGTTAGAAAGATGCTTAAAGAGAATATTGTTCCGGACTCTGTGACGTTTAATAGTCTGCTTTCTCATTTGTGTGATTCTCGACAAACCGTGGAAGCAAACAAGTTGAGGTTGTTGGCTTCTCAAAAGGGCTTGCATCAAGATGGAATGATGTATAGGATATTGATTTCTGGTTACTCGAAGGAGGGTAGAAGAGAAGAGGGGGAAGCTCTGGTGAATGAGATGTTGGATAGAGGGTTTGTACCTGATATTGCTACGTACAATAGGTTGATGGGTGGTCTTGCTAAAGCAAAATGATATCCAGATGCATGTGTGGCGAGTTATCATGCTTTTGCTAGAAACAGCAAATAATGGATTGAACTGCTGAAAGGAATTGTGTATCGAACTTTTTTTTATCACCATGAAATCATATTTTATTTCACATCAAGGGAAGAGTAAGCAATTGTTTCCATTTTTTTTTAAAAAAAAAACATTCTTTAAATGTGTGTCTGATACTATATTTTTATACCCTTCAAAAAATTATTAAAATATTAATAAATTTTTTTATCACCGAATGTTGGGATTTAATTTGAATACTTTATATTTGTTTTATGTTATTAATCAGGTAAGAATAGCAAAGTTGTCAAGTAATTTTATCGAGTCCTATTATATTAAGTTTGAATAATTAATTTTCTTTTAAAAAAACTAAAGTTCATCTCCACGAAAATAATTAAAAGAGCCATATTCTTAAATTCAATAGCACGTGTGGAGGGGACAGCATGATAATTATATTAACTACCACACTTGAAAGAAATGAAAATTCTCCACAAATCTGATTTTCACTCCATTTATTGCACATGTTTCAATTCATTTGTGCGAATAAAATTAGCCAAAATCTCCCTAAGGTTTTTTTTTACTCTATCCGTCTCATGTATATGTGTTTTCACATATTAAGGAGAATATTGTTGGAAAAGTTAAATTTTACAAAAAAAAATATCCTATTATACTATTATTTAATATAATGAGTGTTTTAATAGGGGTTATTTTGGATGTAGATGATTTCTAGCTAGACAATAATTAATAGTAACAGGGCAAAAATAATAATAATAACAATAATTACGCATGCATGTACATAACATATAAATTATAACTGTAAAGATTTTACTGCAATATATGTATGTGCGTGTGAGTTCAAGTAAAATTCAAAAACTTGCTAAAACGTTATAATCCAAAGATTTAAAATTTCAATGTATTTAATGGGAAATTATTCTTTAATCTTTTTCCTCTCATCTGTGGTTATATCTTTGATTAATCTTGCTTTAGTCGATCAATCAAGGCATCAAAAAGAATACACTTGGAGTAAACAATCTTAGTTTACCAAAAAAAAAACAATTTTCAAATATAAGATAAGATCAATATACCATCTAAAATAGATATTGTATATATAATCCTATAATCACAATCAATCATTGTTCCAAAATATTTATTACAACACATATATGTATAATTAATGTAAAAAGAATATGTTCTTGTCGAGATGTTACAGTTAAGAAAGCCGCCAAATGAAAACACATGTTTGTTTGAGTTTGGAGCAAATCAAAGATCCCTAACAAAACCCAGTTCAATTCATGATGGCAATGCATCAAATGACATGTTACCACGTGGAACAGGCAACCTCATATTCCAACAAAGGATATGTCCCAAGAATAGGATCAATATATACTAGCTAGCTAGTACATATGGAAAATTAATAATTAATACTCCCTTTTTATTAAGATATAAAACAATTTAACAAATTAAAATGGGAAATATTATATATCGTTGCATGAACAAAGTTGTATTCACACATATTTATGTAATGATCGATCAGTTTGTGTCACACATGACTCAAAGAAAGGGATCAAGGTAAAGAAAAGCGAGCTTGGGAAGAAAGAGTGGCAATTAAAGCAAACATTTTAATTAAAAAAAAATATAATATGGTATATTTTTTCTTAAAGGTAAAGTATGAAATAGTTGTAGGGGGTGGCAGCCTCCCACATTAGCTTTTTAATATTTTATTCTTTGTGAGCATTCTTTTCTCTTTTTGTTCTCTTATCAAAACCTCCCTCTTCTACCAATTTGTGTGCTTCATCGTTTCCCTCCTCAATCCATTTTGGATCTTCTCGAACTAAGGTCTCTCTCATTCTCTGGAGTACTTGAAATTTGATTTGCGCTATTCTTGGGCTCTGTTTTGCACGTAAAGTCACACACTCATTATTTTCTTAACATGTATATATATTTTTTGTATGCATACAGTATTTACATGTGCATTTACGATTTTTATATTCAAAACATGTGTGTGGACTATCATGATTTGTGCTGGTTATCTATTTTAATTTGGTTGCTTTTCGACAGTTCAATATATATAGGTGTCCTATATATATATATATTTAGGAGGCTGGTCTGTCTCTGTTGTTTTTGGTTCGAGGCTAGCCAGACAGTTCTCTTCATTTTCATCAGAAGATTAATCATACACAATGGCCCCGGTGTCATTGCCACCTGGTTTCCGGTTTCATCCGACGGATGAGGAGCTTGTTGCATATTATCTGAAGAGGAAGATCAATGGTCAAAAAATCGAGCTTGAAGTAATTCCTGAAGTTGATCTCTACAAATGTGAGCCATGGGACCTGCCAGGTACATATTTCTTTCATTACCATCACGTCGTATAGTCATGAGAAATATGAAAAGTCCATTTCTTAAAATGAAAAAATTTCTAAAATTATAAATTATGTATTTTTTAAAAATATATACGTATCAAAACAAAATTCATTGATCTTTCTCTAAAACAATGTTAATTAGATAGAAAGTGTTATGATGGCAAATACGTTATGTGAAATTCAGTGTTTTTTTGGTGTTACACAAGACAAAAACCTTATACTTTGATTAAGACTGAAGGATGAGAATCAGAGAAATTTGCAAAATTAGTTTAAGTGAAAAGATGAAGAAAGGTATAACTCCTGTATTTATTTTGACAACATGATATCATACTATACAATCATAGAAAATATTCCCCGAGGGAATCTGTCAAAAATTTCATTCATCTCCTGATGCACTATAATTGTACAATTTCGACGTATCAAATATATATGGAATTTATTTAGTTAACACACCGTTAAGTTGGAGCTTTAAATTTCAAAAAAAGTAGTCCTTAAGAACTGCCAATTTATCGGTCAACAATTAATAATTAGCTTTATTTTTTCAATAGTGTCACCCCTTGGAGAAAGGGGAAATTGCTTAATCATGACGGGTCCCCTACAGCTTTTTCATATTGTAATAAGTCAAAAAGAAAATAAAAGAAGAACGTTCTTCGATTGAATAATATATATCTTATTTTATCCTACTTTAGTTTAATTGTAACAACTCCAAGAAAAGCCATTTAAACCATTACGTGATTATCTTTGATTCATGAAGAGAAATTTGAATCTGATGGATAATTATTTGTCACAAATATAGTAAGATGGCATGCATGTTGAGTCATTTGAATAGATTATCATGACAAGCAGGAAAATCACTGTTGTCAAGTAAAGATTTTGAATGGTACTTTTTTAGCCCTCGAGATCGTAAATATCCCAATGGTTCGAGGACTAATCGGGCTACAAAAGCGGGATATTGGAAGGCCACGGGAAAGGATAGGAAGGTAAATTCACAGATGAGGGCTGTGGGCATGAAGAAAACCCTAGTTTACTATAGAGGGAGGGCACCTCATGGATCCCGGACAGATTGGGTCATGCACGAATATCGTCTCGACGAAAGGGAATGCGAGACGAATACAGGCCTCCAGGTGAAACTTCGAACCCTAGTTTCGTTGTTTCGAACTTGATCATGCTTTCTATAAAGTAGAATGAATATATATTATGAGACGTACGGCATAATAATTACCTCAGCACCTCAGCACATCACACACACACATATTAACATCGGTTGGCAATTTTAATATCACATCAAATCATCAAAGTTGCTTCTTTTTTCGGGAAATATTTTCAGGATGCTTATGCTCTGTGCCGAATATTCACGAAGAGTTTGAACATGGGGCCAAAAGTAATAGGAGACGAGTACGTAACATCAGCAAGCAATCGGTCCTCCAGTATAAATGATCATCACCAGCATCAGCATCTTTATAACTCAGGGGAGGATGTTGATGATATTGTAACTGGATCATCAAGTGACGCAAAATGGATGCAGTACTTATCCGAAGAAGCCTTCAGCTTCCCAAATCCTTACTCCGATTGCAACCCGTTACCGTATCCACCATCAAAGGTACCCGGCCCGTCAAAAATTTTATTATTTTTGTACAAATTCATGATCCTATTTCTAATACTTAATTATGCTACAAATTGTTATTTTTTCCCCTATTTTTCAGGTTGACATAGCTTTAGAATGTGCAAGGTTACAACACCGGTTTTCACTTCCTCCATTAGAAGTACAGCACTTATCCCAGGCATACTTTTCTAGGGATCCTACCGCGTTCTCGCGTCCGAGTCCTATGTTGGATGATCAAAATACAAATCAAACTGAAATTTTAGAGGAAATCTTGTCGGTAGATCAAGCTTCGCATAATCTTCAAAATCATGATCCTTGGACTGCAGGAACTTACGCACCTACTGATGATTTTTCATTCTTTGTTCATAGTAATAACCCAACGATTCCTGACATTAGTTCTTCAGAATATATGAACAACGTCAGAGAAGAACAGATTCATCGGCCCATTGAAATTGAGGAAAAGGATGAACCTTTTAATCCGGACAGAATGGTAGAGAATTTGAGATGGGTGGGCATGTCAAACAAAGAATTTGACAAGGTACTTAATGGCTGCACAACATTNATATAACATCGATACCTTGTCCTTTGACAGAATTTTTTGGATGAATTTAAGAGTGTTCCGGTAGAAAATATTTCAAGTATTCAAAGAGAATGTCATGACTTCCAAGGTTAGTCATTTTTAGCTGTTAACACATATCCTATAAGTGAAAATTTTTTTAACATTGAAAATCAGTCCATGGAAGTTCAATTTTCATGAAAATCACCTGCTCAAAACAAAAATAATTTTTTTTCATATAAACTTTATGAAGTTTAAAATCTCATCTCCACCCTTTCTACTCTATCTACTACTACATAGCTAGCTTCATTATATATATGAATAATACAGTATGCATGAATATTGTAGGAAAAACAAGTAACCAGGACTTAAAAAATAATCAAATCTTTGAGGGACTAGTGATTGACAATACAAGTGACAATTTCTTGGTTGATGATGATGGAGACATGGATGACTTTTCTAGTACACCAAACTTTGACATGTATGAGAAGATACAAATCAATCATGGATTGCTGATTTCGACCCGGCAAGCATCCGAAACATTTTACTATAAAGTGGTTCCATCAAAGACGGTTCGAGTCCACCATAATCCAATGGCATTCCATCAATTCCCAATAACAAGATCCAAGAGCTCGGGTTTATGTGATAAGTTTGTGTCATTTTCAAGAAGCATGGAATTAGGGTTTTTTAGAGCTATGAAGCCTTGGAGTTTGAAGAATCTGATGATTCAAAGTCGCGAAAGGGGTCTTCAAGAAAACGAAGGTACAAATGGTTTTAAGGGATGGAGCTTTTGTGATGAGATTGTGAGCACTATAAGGCCTTATCTCGCCCTTGTTTTGGCACTATTTCTGACACGTGCCTTTCTCACATGATTTGTAGAACCTGCGTTAATTGCATTTTGAGCAATGATTAAATTTAACCGAGCTGAAAATTCTAAGTAAGAAAACAACATGGCTAAGGATTACTCATTGATTTTTAAAATGTAAGCTTAAAGCCCCCTTGAATTGGGTGTTGCAAGTTGCATTGTGAAAATCACTTATGGGGTTAATTAAGCCAATTGTTCTTTCTTGCCTGGAGATTTCAACATGTTTAAATTTTCACGAAATGTTCATGCAATTTAATTAATTAATTACCTGTAAATGTCATGTAAGTTACACGAAAGGGTAGTCTTTCAAGATTTGGATTCTTTTTTTACTCTCTTTTGGTTTATTTCGGGGTATGGAAAAGATGGGGTCAGATGAGATGAATTATCTCTAAATATGTATGATGTAGTTTTCTGGTATTTAGTTGACATATATACTTCCTTTCAAGTGAATTATAATACTTGTAAAATTCAGAAGCATCTACCTCTGGGGTACGGTGTGATTTAATTTTTCCATTTCAAATTTTCGGCCTTATTTAATGTTCGCGATTCTAGCTAGCTAAGTGAATGTATTTGACTCTAGCATATATATGTAGATTTGTGCATCTGGAATATGTTTATAACAATAGAAGTTGGAGTCAATAATTCAGACGAAACTAAAAAAACGAATGCTTTTTCAAATGTAAGCGTGTAAATTAAGTTGTAAAAATTACATTTTTATTCTATATTTTTAATGTTTATATTAAAAATAAAATTTAGAGAAGATGACTCGTGTAAACATCATTTAATTTAGTTTTGCTGTAAAATTCATTCATGATTTACATCACATTTTTCGAATTTCATATTTTTAAATTATACTGTTGTAAATTGAAAACCCCCCTGAAATATATATCAAGTATAATTAACTATATATGGTGTATAAATTCCTTGGTCTGTTAATTAATGAGGAGATTAATTTTCAATCCTTGTCATTGTATTATTGTATCAGAGTATGTAAATCCAACTACCGTTTAACTGATCATACTTGAACTTTTGTGAAAAGACTTTAGAATGCGTTTGAATCGAAGGATCTGAAATCTCTATCTTATTCATTTGGCTGAAAACTAAAATCAAGGATTTGAAATCTTTGTGTCGCTCAAGTATATTTTTCTTCAATCTCAAATTCACTCTCCAAGTTTAACATTCATGCATTTTAAACTCTTCGGTTTGAAATCTTCCCATCCAAATACAAACTTAAAATCCCCAAGATATATGAGGATTACATTAATGTTTTGTTTCTAATCTGCTTTATAAATTCTTTGGTTGATTAACGAAAGCAGTAGCTAGCTAGATACACACTTTGAAGTCATGAACATATCACCAAACTATATATATCAAGTAGATGGTGTGGGTGTCAATTATTCGTCTTGAGTCGACGAAACCAGAAATCTGATGAGAGAATTTTCAAATGTGGGGATAACGGAGATTAATATATTTTTTACATTGCATTACCTAAAAATATATATTAGGTAGGAGAGCAAAGTGAAAAGCTCTTACCAAACAAACAACCACAAGCACGACAATATTCTCTTTATTTCCCTTACTAGTTTGTAATAAAATTTTTAAAAAAGATTATAATGCTTTATTGGGGAAAATNTATTCAAGATTATTTGGGAGATGACCAGAGGAAATAAGGCAACTTCTATTCACGGGCTGCCCTTTAACTAATGAATTAGTCATTAACTACCACGACTCTTTGCTGCAGATGCATGCCAAATTCAACTACTCTATGTCACATAATGCATTCTAGCTCCTATTAAATTGTATTTGGAGCTAGCTAGAGTACATTTGAACTAATTTAAATTATTATTTTATATATATATTACATGACACAAATTAAAGTAGTACTGATGACCCACCATATATATTCTGAGTCATTACATTCCATAAAAGTATGCGCAATCATAAAGATGCCCTTTCAACAAGCAAAGAAGAATGGGGTTGGTTGCATGCGTTTCAGCATACACAAACACTGGTGGTTTCTTCTATATATATTTCTTTCTCTTTGTAATAAATTAATGCTGTTGGTTACAGAAATATTCTTCCTGTATATATATAAAGAGATCAAAGGGAAGAATTATAAAGGGTCGTTAGTTTCGATGGCATTTGTCAGGCCATGCCTGCAATAATAATGTTTTCAAGGTTTTTGGTGTATCTCGGCGTCTGTTTCTTAATTAATTTTGGAATCCTGATCAATGCTGCTTCTGCTCCGAGGGTGAAAGTCGGAAACATTTCACGGGTGGAAGATGCTATAAACTTTCAACTATATTATGGGCAGACTTTTAAAGTNTATATGGTTGCGTACGTATTTCTACGGCCTTAAAATACAAATTATAAGGAGTTTATTTAGAATTCTGTGAATAAAGAGACACATTGCAGAGTTTATTCCACGATATCTCAACCTAGCTAACTCCGACTCCAAATCCGAATTAATTTAGGTCCAATGTGCTTTTAGAATCAGATTCTATCTAAACTAAAGACTCAAGCTTGACAACCTTTTTTTTTTAATAAAAAAAACTATGCTCTGTTTCTTCAATCGCCCTTTGAAAGACAAAAAATATGTACAGTGTGCTATAAAGTACTAAAGGGAAAATAGCTAAAATAATTTTTGTCCGGTATGCATAAAAATGTTTTAGTATTTTTAAATGAAAAACTAATTCAAATATGTGTTTGGATAAAAATTTTGTAATTTTTTTTAAAAAAAAGTGTTCTCCAAATATAGTTTTTTAAAAATAATTGAGATGTATTTTTTTTGATATTTTTAGAATAAAAAAAACGTGTTGAATGAGAATTAAAACTTTTCATAGTATAGTTGTCTTAACACATTATTCTTAATTGTTTTTATCTATAAAATCGTTTTTTTTAAATACTCATCCAAACAACCTTTCCACTCTAAAAAACATTTTTATAGAATAATTGTAAGACCACATATATATTTATTATTAGAACAACTTTTAAAACATTTTGTAAAATTTACTTGTCTAAACAGTGCCTTAGTACTTGGAAAATTTTCAGTGTGCCGTTCATTGTTCTCTATTTGTTAAGTAACTTATGAATGGGGATATGGTCTCTTAATTTTCCACAGAAAAATTCGAAGATGGCAACAAATAGGACGAAATATTGCTCCTCAAGGATAAAATCCTTTGTCATTCCCTTAACCAACTATTCCATAGATACTCGAAACCAGTTTCCAGGTAAGTATTAAATATTTAAACTAATATTCCATTTTCAATCTCAATAATTTATACTTTTTTTTCCATGAATAACCAACCTTTACATTTTTAAAGTAAAAAAAATGATAGGAAATATGTATGTCCATCTGTTTTTAGTTATTGTTACAGAAAACGATGTCATTTCATCTAATATATATTCTACATTATTTTGTTTATTCTCGCAGTTTCTTTTTTGGAGGTGAGATCGATCCCCAACTCTGTAAGCCATTCTTGCTATGACGTTTAATGTTTATATATATAAATATGTAAGCACATGCATGCAGCTGTTAGGATTACTTGGAAGTTTAATGGGCATTACATCAGATTCAGTGGCTTCGGAATGTGTACTGAAACTGTACAGTGAAGGCCAACTTCAACTCATCAACAATACCGAATTTAACCAATTTGAGGCCCATTTCATCAACAATAATGATGCGCAATCCACGTGTAATTTGGCAACTTTTCTACCCATGGATGAAGAAGCTCCCCTCCAAGTATGTATATTATATTCAATTCTTATATGTAACTTCGACGTGACACTAGAACATAGACATTTTAGGAGTTTTGTGTTGGTTGACAGAGAGCAGAGTGGATAAAATATCTGGGAGTATTTGCAAATATGGAGACGAGAGCAAATCGAGTTTACGATACAGTAAGTACACGTGTGTGTGTTTATATGTATATATGCATGCTTGTGATGGTTGTATATGATTTTTTGGTGTTAATTATAATTTGTAGATTAAACAGAATTATTTGTGCCTAAGTAAGGCTGCGGTCAACAAGAAAGGGTCGACTTTCAAACCAGTGGTGGCTTGGATGACCTATACAGATGTAACATCAATGATTACTCTTTTTTTATGGTTTATTAAATTGGTTTTATTTTTTTAGTAATATCGTAAATTTGATCATTTTATTCGTTCTATTTATCGAATTTCAGTTTTAGACTATTTTTTTATTATTATTTTTTTTAATTTTATCTTTTTTCTACAATGTGCTAATGTAACGTTGGAACGCATTTAAATAATATGTCCAATGTCATGTTAATACTTTAATGTAAAAAATATATATTAAAATTATAAAAATAAATAAATAAAAGATATATGACTAAAACTCATTTTTGATAAAAAAAAAATCACAATATTGAGGATGGAAAAAACAACTTTCCTTAATATTTTTTTATTGGAATAATTTTATTATGATGATGAGATGGACGTGCAGGGGGTGTGGTCTTTCACGCAAGAGGCTTACAAATTAAAGGTATACATGCATATAAATTTCATTTAATTAAGAGGCATTGCATTCTTCATTTAATGCGATTTTAAATTTATTTTAATTCAGTACGTGGAGGATTCGGGTGGGGAAAACGTTGATCATTCCATCAATAAAGTCACATATAACGTCTCAGTGCCCGATGAATTGGATGCATTTCAGGCTNATATTGTTTAATTTATATAATTTAGAAATAAATAATAATCATTCATTTAAATTATTATTATTATTATTATAATTTATTAGAGCGTGGACGTGGTGATCGACGAAAGCTATACTAATGATCCACAATCCTACACAGCTTCCACTTTTCTTCAAAATTTGAATGTTGATGATCAATCTTGCTTTGCCTTCATGTCCAATCAAAGCCTGTGGAGATATGACAAAAGAACTCGAAATTCCCTTTTTCTAGGTATTTTTTTTCCTTTTAACTTTTCTATGTAATAATAAGTAAATGAATTATATTTAATCTTTTGGTTTTGTTTTATTATCTTTCGATATGTATTGGGTAAAATCCATGATCTGATTATTTTATTTTGATTTGATGCAGATTGGTACGATGGAGCCATTTCTCAGCCCCATTTAGTCCTTGCGGATCTCATCCAAACTTTATTTCCATCTATAAATTATACGTCCACTTATTTCAGAAATATTGCTAAGGTAAAATATACATTTAATATTTTATACATCAATTTTCTAAAAAAAAAAATTAGTTTGATTATGTTAAATCGTGAAATCAAAATTTTAAAAAAAATGACACAGAGATATATAATAATTATATGATGATGTGAGATTATATTTATGGGCAAGCAAATTACTATTTATCAATTTAACAGGGAGAAGGAATTGTGAGCATTGGCCCTGAAATGTGCAACAGAGACATCTCCACTGCCATGGATCCACCAATCTTAGATTGCCAACGGAAATATCATTGAGTGTTGGATACCCTCTAGATCAAATACTTGATCATAATTTTTTTTTTTGAAATTTTATATTACTTGACTGCAGTCATAAATTTTCAATATTTATTTAAAATAAATGAAAGAAAGGAAGTGTTTTTTGTCATGTATATTTCTCATTTTTATAATTTTATCGATCAAATCATAGTATTTTTGCAATCTATCGAATGAAATAAATATTTTTGTACGAAGCATTTTTGACCGTGTCTTCCCAAGTAACTCACATTTTTCATCAATCTCCTAGTGAGTAATTTGCTAGCTAGATAAAAAAATGCACACATACATAAACTCATTTGAACTACATTTCCTTGCAAGAATTAAGCTACGTAGAATGCTAATTCAAGCCACATTAATTAGTCTCCATAGTAATTCTGCTCTTAATCTTCTTCATTATCTTCGACATCATGATCTTCCCTCTCTCAAATTCCACACTTATTCTCCCACCACACATCCACTCAACTCACCTTCTTCAGTGTCCCGGCACCTATGATCGACGGCACAAACACAATCCATTCCCACCGCCAAAATAGACATCAAGTTTGTTTTTTGCAACCTCACAAAACTCGAACAAAGAATCCTTATATCTCATGCGTTTCAACGACATATTCATCCTCAGTTGTCATGAAAACATGAATCAGGGCAAGACTTACACATACTTATCCACGCTTCCAAGAGTCCTCTCCACCCCCCGATATGACCATGTCATGAAATCCGATGACGATGTGTATCTACGGCTAAAACCTCTCGCCTTTTCGCTCTATCCATTGCCAAGAAATGACGTCTACCATGGTTTTGTGACCCCTTGTCCTAGTATGAACCCGTTCGTAAATTACACGTCGAGTATGGGATTTGTGCTATCTTGTGATCTTGTTAAATGGATAAGAAGATATCCCATTCCTAAAAACGATACTTTTGGACCAGAGGATAAACTTGTCGGGAAGTGGCTGAATACCAGGAAGAAGGCGAAGAACCGGTTTTCGAACAAACCAGCTATATATGACTATCCTGGAACTAATGGAAGATGCTCACATGATCTCATACCAGATACAATAGCTGTTAATAGATTAAAGAGGTGTGATCAATGGTTGCATGTGCTAAGGTTTTTTAAAGTAACCAAAGAGGTTGAATTGTCTAAGCTCTATAATATATGATTTTGATTTTTTTATGAACGTGGATTTATGATCAACTGATGAAGAAATGACAGAAAAGGAAAAATAAATATAATAAATCATCATTTTTTTTACCTTTATTTTTTTACTTTACATATCAGTTTTCGGTAATAATTTTTTTTTTTTTTTGGGTAGTACAAGATCTTTTGCATAAATGTCCTGTGAAGGAATCCAACTATCCAAGAGTCCATTGTTCAGATTATCGATGCCATTATCTTTACCACCATCTTCTCAAACACCTTGATCAAGATCGAAACAACCTATGAATCCACAATAAACATAAAAGCCATACTAAAATTCGGATTAATAAAAAAATTTTAGCATTGATATTTCGAATCTTACTTTTGCAAAGTGGACTGGGATTGGGAACGCCTTCTTGAAATCTGTTGTTTCGGCTTCTCCTTTTCCCCTTGTTGAGGAGTTTCGTCATCCTTTTTAATCAATACATTCTTCACCTAATTATCATCGGTTTTTATTACATGTTAGGATCGACTTGCATAGTCGAGATAATTCCATCAACAGTTCCAAAAATAAAGCATGTTTTGAAGGGAAATAATATACCAAGCTCCTGAATTGAAGATTATAAAATGTCTGTATGTATCTCCCTTTGGCATGTTTCTCAGCTTTGTGCAACTTTTTCCAGAAGCTATAGATGCAGCCCATATTCAGAACTTTATTTGCATATATCTTCCACGTATAGCTTCAAACAAATCCGAGAAAAAAAGTCACTATTCATTCGCAATCCACAATTAATCTCCTGAAATGTACTATTTCAACTCATTAACTCTATGTGAAACATAGTAGTCGATATGTTGACATAAAAGTTACCATTCGTTTATACGCTGCAGCCCCTGGACTGAGATTCTGTTCCAGTAAGAAGGATCCTCTTTCGACTTCTGAAAGAAATCAGCAATCTTGTTGCTCGATTCATCTCCGTTGTTAGGATTAATGTGGAATCCCGAAATGCCATCGACTATTATCTCAGCCGGGCCACCTTGATTAGTTGCAAAAGTTGGTAATCCACAGTTCATGGCTTCGACCACCGTTAGTCCAAATGCCTCATACAGAGCCGGTTGGACAAAAGCTCCCTTTGTATCTGAAATGGCACGATATAGCTCACCATTTCTTCGTCTGTCAGTTTGAGCTGCTATCCATCTTATTTGTCCTTTAAGCGTGTAATTTTCTATTAAAAGATGCATCTTCTTAATTTCTGCTGCTTCTTCTCTGTCTTTGGACTTTGAAGAGTCGAAGAAACCACCAACGACAACAAGATTTACCAAGTTTCTAAGCCTTTTGTTCTTGCCATACCACTCTGTTAGTCCAGCGATATTCTTCACAATATCTAGCCTTGCCATGGTAAAAATTATAGGTTTCTCCCGGTCTTCTAAATATCCACTGTTTTCGAAAGAAATAACATGAGTAATTACAACCAAATGATCCATATTTGCATGTAGGTATTTAGGAAACTCAAAACTCACATGTGCTCATCATTATCAGTTTTACTAAAGAGAAGCTCTTCAATAGCAACACTGTAGTTCGTAAACCGTTTTTGTTTATCTGTGTGAGGAAAATACACTGATTGATCGGACCCTGGAGAAGAAATGTTGAATTTCGGCTCGAAAACATTGATGCCGGATACAACTCTATACAGCCCTGGAAGTGTAAATGCAGTGTGGCTTTCGTACTGTCCCGACCTATCTTTGCTGAAATATGGAGAAGTTTTCACCAACATAAGCCTCAGTCTTTATCCAAAAATCAAATGTAATCTTCAGACTTTAAATAGTGTCAAAGTTAAAATTTCTTTCGAGATGAATACCTTCCCGCGATTTCTTGATATGTGCTTGTAATGATGAAATCTGCACTATTCATGGCAATTAAATCGGCTGAGAACTGGCACGAAAAGTGGTGCTTGGGGTCAAGTTCCTTCCATTTCATGTCCGAGTCTTCATACTTTGTCTTCTCTAAAGCATGTGCAATTGTTCCCTGTTCCAAAATGCGGTTCCCATACTCAATTCAAGTCGTTTTGGTGTGCGCTTTGGTAAATAAATATTTATAGTTCAAACAAAATAAAAGGGATCAGCTTTTGGTACCAATGTTATGTCAAGTTTTCTAGCCATAAGAGATGCCACCAAGTTTCCATCAGTGTAATTTCCAATTATTAAATCTGGTTTTCCTTCCATGACTTCAATGATTTTGTTCGTAGCATCCTGTAAAATAATGAATTGACGCCAAAAGATAAAAAAAAACAAGTTGCAAGATGACTCACAGACAAACACACAAGGGAGGAGGATTCAGCTATGGGGCGAGAAGGGATTTCCAAACCTGAGTAAACCTCTCCAGGTATGGATAGATATCGAACCGAGAAATCCATTGTCGGAGGATTCCATCTTCTGTCCTAAATGGCACTCTAAGAATGTGAGAATGCTTGGTGTTGAAAATTGGTTCTAGTTCCTGGTTGCATTTAGTCCCCTTTGCATCAGGAATGAGTCGAGTCACCTGCATCACAGGTAACGATTATGTTGATATTTTCTGATCCGTTCTTACGTATTTCAGAAAAATATTTCATCTCAGGCGAGCAGGAAAGGTTGCCCCCAAATACAGTAAGTTTAGACCCTAGATTATGTTCCCATGTTCAGAGTTATGCTACTCACCACAAGAATCTGAGGCTTCACATTAAGACCTTGCTGCTTGATTCTTAGCAGCAATTCCTCTTCCAAAGCTACTACTTGATCCAAAACATAAACTACCTGTCCAAAAGAAGAAATAGGAACTTGAGCATTGGTGTAAATTTTATTCATTCGAAAACTATTATTTCAATCATTAAACTCAAGAACGGTTGTGGGATATTCTTGTCTTGAAAATGTTATACATGAATTTCAATTTTACCAACCTGTCCACCTGTATCTGGTAACCCGAGAACATCGGACTGACCAAAGTATCCATGAACAGAAAACAACACAATGTTGAAGATAATCGGAAGCCTGCCAAAAAATTTCTCCACGTTTAATGGATCAGGAGCTTGCAGAATTTCTGAAAGTGAGTGCATTGTTTCATGAACTCTTTCAGCAGTGTCCCCCCATCCTTTCTCAAATCCCCATTCTTTAAACCTGCATTTAATTATAAAATATATAATCGTACGTTTGTTTCAAATCAAGGTTGGAGTTAACAAAAGTTGGAAAAATTAAGAAGAATGTTGGGATGATTTGATAGTTCCACTTCCACCTCATCTCAAAGCTATGATAAGGTGTGTCTTTGGGTAGCGACATGAGGGCCAATTCAGCAACGATAAGCGCTCCCTGGAGCTTTGAGACTGTGCTGAGGGTCTCATTTATAACGAGCTTCTGCAAATCCAGGGCCAAAATAATGTTTAATACCGAATCTGTGTCGGCGTTATTATCAGTTAAGTCTAATATGCCCAGATTTGGGGTGAGGTCCTGTTATATTCTTCATTGGGAACTAATCCGAATTTTTTTTTCTTGTAGAATTAAAGTACTAGGATATAAGGTAAAACTCATGAAAAGTTGTGCAATAAGAAATGAAATTTCATACTTCTCCTTGGTGGCTTAAGGAGAGTAAATAATCCACCAGAGATTGTGCACTTTCCAAGCTTTTGTTGCTCAGATTTGAAGTAAGGAATTTGGAGATGTAACCAACTCCATTTCCCACAGAAGAAGACAGGGTCAAATGAGGTAAAGAATAGTCCATTGCTCCAAAATCAATCTCCAATGCATTCTGATCATTTGCCCTGCAATTTAAAACCATGTTGGTACTCATGGCTCATCTCATGCTAAATGAACCATACATCAAATTTCATGATTTTTTTTAAAATGCTTCGGATCGACCTCATAATGCATTAAATTGCTACAAGTAGATTCTATGGTATGCCACGGGGAAAAGACCAAATAAAAGATGATTTATGTTATACGTATGTCAATACCAAGTCTCATCCACTGTCATCTCTTTGTATTTCAAGTACTCGGTTGCAGTGATCTCTTCACCCGATAGATCATTAGCATCGACTTTGACATACTCCCAAAATCCAGGAGAAGGCCTGATGGCAAAAGCAACACTTGGAGGAACCACAGCTGCTTCCTGAAAATTTAGCACAATATGTACCCGCCATAAATTTTTCGTTCCGAATGCTCGTTGGTAAAACTTAATGACGAATAACTGAGTTAGTTTAGATAAAATTATTCTAAAGATTCATCAACCGTCATGTGCATGTACTAACAATATAGTATTGAAAGAGACCATAGGAAAACATGATTAAATGAATTGGCCATAAAGACTTCCATCCATGACGCATTATCAGGATGGTTAGAACCCTAAGTGATATCTCTTAGTTAATATAATCGAAACTTAAGTTATATATAATTATACTACACGCAGATCATATGTAAGAGAGATTGTAATTGTAATAATATCAAATTTGATTCTTAAACCTGAGTTGTGCACAAGATGTAACCGAGCAACCCTTCAAGTAAATGAGTCCTTTCAGCCTTATCATCTATAACTTGTTCCATTTCATCCATCAAGTGTTGAAGTTTCATCAATCTCCTTCCTTTTTCAATGTACTTAGCAAAGCACCTCTTCATGTGGTACCGGCTTTGCCTCAGTGCCTCCGGCATGCTCTCTGCCATCGATTCTGACCGTTTCAAGGCCGGTGCATTAGAAGCCATTGGATTGGGTCTAGCTGTATGGTAGTGAGCCTTGGATATCGAAGGAAATAAGATTTGGTTGATGGGTTATTTTCAAGATCTTTGTGGAAATTTATAGATGGATGGCATAACAATTTAAGAACATCTTTCTTTGCTCATCATGTAGCAAAAGAAAGGAATCTTTGTTGAACACATTAAATAAATCGATCGTGTGGATGATGACTGAATCCATAATTTTAAATAATTCAAACGTAAATTTGAATTTTTTGTTTGATGGATATGATATTGATGCTCAAACATTATTCCTCAATCCAAATAGTTGGAGGATTCCTTGTGTTCGCGTAGGGAGCAAAGTTAAACCTTTCCGCCAGTCAGGAGCATTTTATTTAGGTATCATTCTTTTCTTTCTACTAGACTTTGAAGAAAAATGCTACCCGAATTTCCTTTGGTTTCTGTATGAAATTTCAAGTGCCCAAAGTGACGCTGTTTTTCTGTTTACAATACATAGCCAATGCCGGCCGCCTTATTATGAACTGCATAAACAAATCTAAGATTTTGAAAATATTATCTAACTTGGACTCAATTTTTATTTTTTCCAATTTATCATTAATAATAGTATTTGTATTTTAAATAAATTGGCGACTTTTCAAAACATATATGTTACAATCCAGATTAAACAAAAGCTCAAGCTCACATAATGATATTTGTTGAAACTTTGTCTTGTTTGCCACGAAGGCACAAAAAGGTTAGTAAAAAATAAAGAGTCGCTAAAATATATCTATACTATATATTAAGAATCCTTCTAATAGAGACAAAATAGATACCAAAATTTTTTCCAAATTTGCCCTTACAAAATACCAATATTATATTTTTGTTTTTTTTATTTTTTTTAAAATTTAACAAACACTTTTTCTTTTCACTTTTGTATTTTTTTTAAATTTCAATAATTTAAATAGCACTTTAATCCATCGATAATTTTTCAAATTTCACTTTAACCTCTCGATAATTATAAAAAAATTGTACACACACGCACCGCGTGTGCAGAGTTACTAGTTATTATAAAGCGTGAAGCGGTATTCCTCATTCTCAAATTAGGGTTTTGAGAAAAGCCTAGTTCTAGCCGCCACCCTACTTACCTCCTATATATACATATGCTCGACTGCCTGTGTTCTAAACATCTTGAAATAATTGTTCGCGTCAATTACTGATTACGGGCGCTCCGATTAGTTTCATGGCCGTTACGTATGAGCCGACGCTAAATTCTCCTCCGCCGTTTCTGGTTTTCCACGAAATCCCCCCCTTTTTTTTTCAAATCTAGAGGAGATTTAGTCTTATCAGAAGCGGTTAAACTCTAATTTTTTTTTTTTTGGTTTTTTTTTTATTTGATTTTTTGACAAAGAGATGGAAGTGATGAATATTTCCCCAGATGATTCGACGCTGAAATTACTGAGCGCTATTTCGATTTTTTCTTCCTTTTTGGAGGAAAATTCAAGCCAGAATTCTGATCCATCTCTGCTTTTGATTCAACTTGAACAGATTAAAATTCGCATCGAAAATAATTCCCGATTAGTTTGTCAGATTATCGAAATTTATTATACTGTCCTATGCAAAATATCCTCTGGAGAAATTCAAGCTTGGATTTTGATCCGTCGCCTCTGGAATTCTTGATTGTAAACCCACCAAAAAATTACAACCGCATGTAAATAATAATAATTTGGAAAGGTTATTAACTTGTTATTTGAGTAACTTTCAAATTTTTCTTAAAAATTTTGTTACTTTATAAGAGTTTTATCTTAAAACCTCAATCCGTAATCTCTTCAATGTATGAATTAACATGTTATATATTTTTTGAAGTGGTAGAGATTTTTGATCTCATATCGCCTTGGTGTATGGCTAATATGTGTTTATGATTTTGAAAATCCATCCAATGTTTGACATGGAAGTGATGAATATTTCCCCAGATGAGTTAACCTCATGGATCATGCGTGATTTTCCTTTTTGCAGGAATCTAGAAAGAATTGGTGTAATTTTGCTGGAATGCGATGTTGGCATGGATATAATTACTATTGACTTGATCGGTCAACCTGTTTAACGTCTTCAATTCTCTGCCCCCCTGAAATCGTATATTAAATCGAAGATGATACCCTTAAGGGTACGAATTGATTTTTATTTTTTAAAAAAAAAAAAAAAAAAAAAAAAAAAAAAAGGTCACAAACTGAGGCTTGAGATGCAATTCACTAATAATGGACTAGCTCCTTCCCACTCCATTTTACATCTGTGAACAGCCTCTCTGTAGTTCAGATGGCATTATCTATCCAGAAGTTATTATATACTATCTTTGCAATTCATCTGATGTGCAATCACTTGTCATCGTCTATCCATACTTGTGTGCAAGGAATTTTTTTCAGAGCAAGAAATATGGATAGACGATGGCAAGTCAAGTAATAGACAAAACAAATTCGAATAGGCTGGAGTAAATTCCTCCTTTTAAAAAGTAAAGAGCTTTCCTGAATTTGATTGCTAATGCATCTAACAAAATTCCTCGTTTTAAAACGTAAAACGCCATTCGTCACTCACAAAAGCACTTGATATTACAAGGGGCTATAAAGTTCTTTTCTGGGGAAAATAATACTTCTTGTGTTGATAGAGCAGTGATTAGAAGCTTTTAAGAAGAGATTAATTTGAAGTAAATAATATGAATATAATTTTCCTCGGTTAAAAATTATATTAGATAAAAAAAATTATTTATTATACTTTTTATTCGTGATAACACATTCACGTTTTAAAATCGAAATTAAAAAAATATAAATCAACTTTATGAGATAATATTAATCATAAAAAAAAACAAGAAAACATATCATATAATAAGAATGTTGTTGTCGAGTGAGGCATAATATTGGGTTGGTGTTATTCTGTATTAAACTATTATTATTTTTACATAATT
Source organism: Primulina huaijiensis (assembly GCF_012295235.1). NCBI lineage: Eukaryota > Viridiplantae > Streptophyta > Magnoliopsida > Lamiales > Gesneriaceae > Primulina > Primulina huaijiensis. The sequence goes on from NC_133322.1 coordinate 198,048, forward strand.
GCTTCAAATATTGATCGATTATATCGAGAAACATCGATTGACATGCTCCACTACTCATCAAACTTTACGCAAACTTCATATTTTTTTTCCCTAATAATAATAATATATTATTATTATCTTTTACTTTAAAGCACTAGGGGTTCTGAGTTGCAGTTTTGGTACATTAAAAAAAAGAAGGAATTTGTCCCAATATCATATTTGATAGAATTTATTCCTTCGGTTCATTAATTATCCAAGATAATAAAAATTCATATAAAATAATTTAACAGATCAATTAACTATTTTCTATAGTATAGTACATAAGATAAGTCACTTTTAAAATTTTTTACCCATAATTTTAAAGGTAGAAAAACACATCTAATTCTTGTTTTGTACAACAATAATAACTCCATCAAATTATTTTAGAAATAAAATTATATTATACATAATCAATACATAATATTTATATATCATATTAATATACGTGTACCGAGGAAAGTAATTCGGATGGTTGGTGTATTTTTTACAAAAAAATCTTCAAATAAAAACCACGGTAACATAGTGATATTGTCGCTTCCAAAGGATGTCGTGGAATAAGGAGAAGCATGAATAGTGATTAGCTATTTGATTCTCTCAATCTAACATATTTTCTCTAATAGAGATGAAATTTTTTTTTTATTGGTTCGACGTCCTTCAAAAAATCTCGATATGAAGACGGAGATTCTCGATTTTTTCGGATTCTGAACAATATGAGGATACTATTTTTATCATCTAACTCACCCCAAAAATAATAATAACATAATAATATTATCATTAAAAATAACAAGTTACGCTTCCTTTTCTATTAATATATTTGAAATGGGAATTAGGTAGGATGAGGGTGAGGGTGAGGATGTTGAAGGGGATTTGATCCCGATTGTTTGAGTTCGGGGATGAAATTCGGAGACCGAGACGAGGATGACAAACTATCCCAGCACCACACCGTTGTCATTTCTATTATCGGACGAGTTTGTCAGACAGAATTTTCTCAATACGATTTACCTAGCTAACATAGTTTGCAGGTTGAATTTACACAGTGTGTATCGAAAAATACTGAGTGAAAATTTACATGCCATAATATGTTTGTGTGTATATATATACACACCACAAAGACTCCAGTAAAATTATTTTAATAATGAAAAAATATACTTTTTATTCTAAAAATATCGAGTCAACCAATGTTATATACATAGACGACGGAGATTTGCTCGTATGCACTGTCCAAACAGACGGGACTCGTACCTACCACCTCCAATAAATTGGTGTTTGACTGATAAAAATTAATAATTTGGGTATTAGTGACCAAGCCACTTAAAAACGGCCACGTAGACCACCCCACCACTAGCAATTTCATGGTGATAAGGTTATCTTTCACCCATTGGGTGATTGGAACGTGTGGATTACGGGATTCGACTTGCACGTTGAATGGTGGATTCTATCATTTTAGCGGTTCCTATTTCCAAGAATGCTTAGGATATGTTTGGTTTGCAATTGTTTGTGTGTTTTTATACAAGAATGCTTAGGATATGTTTGGCTTGCAATTGTGTGTGTGTGTGTGTGTTTTTTTTTATATATATATAAAAACTATCATTTGAAATAATTTAAAAAATTACAAAATATTTTGTTAAAGTTGAGCATCATATTTCTATGAATACTTTCTCGTTTTCCACTCGATTTCCAGAAATACCCGAATCTTGGAATCAAATCAAACGGGTCACTATCGAGAGCGGTCCCCGTTTAATAAAGTTCCTTCCCTTTAACCCTCTTGAATTAACTTGGACTTGTATAATTCACCAAAGATTCCCATTCAAGAGTAACGATGACTCCATCACAGCCACAAAATGGAAAAATAACTAGGCTAAGCATAAAAAAAGAACTATATGACAAATTGCTGCTTCGTCGAATTTCTGGAAGAGTAATAGCATCTGTGTGTTGTGCTAGAGCGTGATATCTTTGGTTGGCCATTGTTTATTTGTTTTCTAGTGACGTTGATTCCTCTGAGATCAAATAAGTGGAAATTTTAAAATCCAAATAGTTGATTAGTTAGATTGGTATATAAAAAAGTTTGGATCTTTTCTATATGAAAGATTCAAGATAGCCTCAACTTTGGTGGCAGCAAAAGTTTGAGGTTATTTTAATAATGTCGGGGTGAACCCATTATTCAAATAATAACGGTGTAGAGTTACGCTGAGTTTATTCAAGTCGAACAGTTTCTTGAAGTGTAACGATTTATTTCTTTGTGCTTTGGTATGTTTTGGTTATTTAATTTAGTGGTTTTTTTGTGGAAAAGCCATGTGTTTGCACCGTTAATATTGTGTCATTTTGTGGTTTTATAATTTGCAGAAGCCCTATAGAGTGGTTCTGTTGCTGTGCAAGAACCAAAGCCCTACTTGAATTTTGAGTTGGTTTTTGTTGTCCGGCTGGATTTTACATTCTTTCTTTCAAAAGTAAAGTGGGAAATTGATACAAAGTTGAATGTTATTCGCCAGTTTTATTACTTAAGGAGATTAGATAAAGAATTCAAGGAGAACATCTTAGAATTGTTTAGTCCATCGAGAATCATAGGTACATAATGTCTGTTGTTTTGTTATGGGTGGTTTCTCCCGCTTCTGATATCTATAATGGCACTGGATTCTTGGAGCCTGTTCGTGAAGGAACGCGAATTATTGGTTCATTTAGGTCCATTTCTCCGCGTAGAAATTTGATCGGAAATGGCAGGCTCGATAAGGGACAAAAGAATAGGCGGAACTTTAGTTTTACAAATACTGGTTTTAGGTATTCATACCTGGGGAACTCCGGTTTAGGGACTGAAAGTAGACTCTCTGTGACATCGAGTTTGGTGGCTAGTCCAGCAGGAGGTATCACCTTATCATCCGAGCAAAAGGTTTATGATGTGGTTTTGAAACAGGCAGCATTGGTTAAGAGACAACTGAAGTCGACTGAGAACATGGAGGTAAAACCAGATATTGTTCTTCCTGGATCTCTTAGCGTATTGAGTGAAGCTTATGATCGATGTGGTGAGGTGTGTGCTGAGTATGCCAAGACGTTTTATTTGGGTTAGTACCTGTGATCAAGTATCTGGTTAGCAAAAATTTAATTTTCACCAGGAGAAATAGAAGTTATTTCTGATCCTTTTTGGGGGATTTTTTTTCAGGAACCATGCTTATGACACCTGAGAGGAGAAAAGCAATCTGGGCAATATATGGTAAAGGTTTATTGGTGCATAAATCTTATTTTTTTATGAGAAATTATTGAAAGATGTATCCAATCTTACTTTGGAAAGTGCTACCTTTTAACAGCATTCAATATATTGATTTTCATGAATCAAAAAAATCTTGCAATCAAATCGTGATTATTCATTACTTTCACCTTGTAAGAATTGATTCTTTTGATTATTTTCTGTCGTCGGTATTTATTCTCAGCTCCCCAACCGAAATAAGCATTACCAAGAATGCCTCTAGTTGTTGTGTTAATGCTAACCTAGGTTGATATATTGCTATTGCCCAGAGCAACAAGTAGTTGGTCGTTGGATAAAATGATAGTGTGATTTTTAAATGCCTGATGTCTTCAGATCCTTATTTAAAAAATAAAATAAAATAAAAATAAAGAATTGTGGAGACTGAGCTTTGTCATTTGAGATTTGGTCATCGTATTAAGGTATCAAATTAAATATCTTAGTGAGCATGTTTGAAGAATGTTTGAAGCATCTTAGTTGTACTAAGATTTATAAGTGTCATGCCCATTGGACGCATTTTTTCGCAAGTTTTTCGTGTTAGATTCTTGTGATTGTGTGATAACGGATAGTTTGACATGGTTAAATTTAAGAGTAAAAGTCAACTCAGGATGCATGTTCTTTTAAATTAAACAAAAATGAATATGATTTCTGAAGAATAATTTAAAAGTATAAATGTTATGACTAACAACCTGAATTTTGATTTCAACTTGAAAACAGATTGTTTAAAGAAAGAAGAAATCATAATCAAGAGTGATAAGACTTAATGGTGTAAGACTCACGATTCTTTTATCAATTGTCCTTTGAGCAGTTTGGTGTAGGAGAACAGATGAACTTGTTGACGGGCCAAATGCATCACATATAACTCCTACAGCCTTAGATAGGTGGGAGTCGAGGTTGGATGATATCTTTAGAGGGCGTCCATTTGACATGCTTGATGCTGCTTTATCTGATACTGTTTGCAAGTTTCCTATCGACATTCAGGTTAAAACTCAATATCCTCCTGCACTTTTATGTCAGTTCTTGATGAAGTTAAAAAACAATCCAGAATTCGGAAACATAAGGGAGACATTAGTTGATGGCATGAATAAAAACTTGTTTTCCATTTTTCTTTAATGTCAAAGCTACTTAAAGTCAAATTATTTTGTTATGCCAGTTTTTTTGCATAATTTGTGGGCTTTTCATAGGGAAGTTCAAACTGCATGAATAAATTCAACAATTTGATATAAACATGGGAGAGGCTGATGCAAAAATAGAATGTTCGTTGTACCTCAAATTGAAGCTCAGCAGATTTAACTGTATCTTTTCAAGAATTAACAGCCAGTGACAATTGTCTGTATTCATAGTGTAATTACTATATGTGACGCGTCATATGTATTTTTCAGCCTTTTAGAGACATGATTGAAGGAATGAGGATGGACCTATGGAAGTCAAGATATTCAAACTTTGATGAGTTGTATCTATACTGTTATTATGTAGCTGGTACCGTTGGATTGATGAGTGTGCCAGTTATGGGAATCGCACCTGAATCACAGGCAACCACAGAAAGTGTCTATAATGCGGCTTTGGCTCTAGGACTTGCAAATCAGTTAACCAATATACTCCGGGATGTTGGAGAAGAGTAAGTCTATATTGATTAAACTTGGAAAATATCAACATTTTTTTGAAGCATTTATTGTAAGTAAGAGGCTATTTTGGCTCATTGTTGTGTGTTTTTCTTCACTTGGAAGAAATTGGTGTGCTAGCAGAATGAACGATTACTTGGATGAGAATATTAATCTCTGACAAATGCATTCTGGGTTATAATTGTCCCTGTTCTATATGGCATGTCGATCAAAACATAGCACTTGGTTTGTAATGAAACACAATTATGATGAATACTAACATTGTTGTCTTCTTGAAGTGCAAGAAGGGGAAGGGTCTATTTACCTCAGGATGAGTTAGCCCAGGCAGGGCTTTCGGATGAAGACATATTCATTGGGGAGGTAACGGACAAATGGCAAACTTTTATGAAAAAGCAAATTGCGAGGGCAAGAAAATTCTTCGATGATGCAGAAAAAGGAGTCACAGAGCTCAGCTCAGCGAGCAGATGGCCCGTAAGCATTTGTTACCTTTTCGAAACTATTCCTTTAACTTTAAACAAGCTCCCTTTTAGTTACAAAATATTTGTATGCCATATAAACTAATCTTCAGCTCTGTTATGTTGGTTTTGTCCGGTGCAGGTGTGGGCATCGTTACTGTTGTACCGACAAATACTGGACGAGATAGAAGCAAATGACTACAACAATTTCACGAGGAGGGCCTATGTCAGCAAACCGAAGAAGATTATGGCTTTGCCAATGGCATATGCAAAGTCTCTTGTTCCTCCATTATCAAGAACCTCATCTCCTCTTGTAAAATCATAGATTTTAACATGTTAACTTTCTTGAATACTGAGTTAAATACTTAAAGAAACCAAGTATAGTTTGTACATCTTATATTTATGGTAAAGTAGTGATCTATTTTTTTGTAAAAAAAATTGGGAATATTGTTATGAACGNCCCCCCCCCCCCCCCCCCCCGCCTTCTCTTATTTATTACTTCTAATGTTGTAGAATTTTGACTTGGCCTTAAAAAACTCGAAGGAAATATTTTTGTTTGTTAACAACTATAATTTTTATGTTTTGAAGAATTGTTATAATTTATTTCTTATATACAAAAATAATTAAAAAATCTTACTTTTGATGTGATATTATTTCTTATCTTATCTCAACGTTTATTAGGATTTAGGAATAGAGAGAGTAATGGTCAATTATTTTCACATAGCACATAAAAATTATTGGGTATACAAATTTTGATTTACCAATATTTTGTTCAATCTTGGGACAAAATAAAAGGCTTATTAGATTAAAAATAAGATTTTTCTGCTGCTATTTTATATTAAATTTTAAATAAAAATTTAGAACATAAAAATATTGTTTTTATTTATTATATTTGTTTTTTGTACTTAAATATGAACACTTAATTTATGGAATTATGTCTATTTATTTATTATCTTTGTGCGACCCCTTGGTCTTCGCAGCGCTCTCCCGTGTTGCCGTCGGTATCTTCCATTTTTAATCACTGTTCATTGATTTTTGTGTAGCTCTACGAAGGTCAGAATAAGATGCCGCAAGTGAAATTCGTGGCTAAAAATTTTATGGACATGGTGGCATCATTGCCCGCGATCAAACTTGACAGGCTTTATGAGAATTCCTTCATTTGCGAGGCCATTCTCAGGTAAACACCTATAATCAACTTTCTGGTGTAAATTTGCTTCCCTTTTGGTGTGTCCAATGCTCTACAATTTCTTCTGATGTTATAAATGACTGCCACCTAAAAACCACCTTGGACAGGAACGGAATTTTCCTTTCTAAGACAACCATAGCTGAAAATCGATTTTCTTTTAGGTTTCTTTTATGTATTTACTTGATCTTGTGTTGTGCTCAGATCTTTGCCTCCATTGGCGAAGAAATATGTGCTGCAGCTGTTGTACGTAGACGCAGCAGTGTCAGCTAAGTTGTTAGAAGAATGGGTGCTTGCTGATGGGATCTCAAAGCACAAAGTAGCCATAGATAGATTGATCCAGCTCAGAGTCTTGACTGAAACTCTTGACAGGTTGCACACTTGTTCTGGTCTTCATTTTCTGTTTCGTGTAATTACTAGTAGCATAGTCTATGCTTCCAATGGTTCACTTGGTTCTTAGCATTGTTATTACTGTTTCTGTGAATGCACCGAAAATTTGCCCTCATTTTTTGATATCTTAGTTTAATTGGGATTAGTGACTACGAGTAGGTAGGAATTGGTTCATAGAATAGTTCTTGACTCCATTCAAGCAAATTATAACTTAATATGCATTTTAAAGTACTTGTGTTGTTTCCCATTCTCTATTTATTGAAATAGGCATTTAGTTTTGATCTGTAATCTGAGAGGCCCAAACAACAAGCCACCCATATGGATATTTACACTAGCAGGACAATGCTGCTTACAATACTCCTGCTCATCACCATTTTTTCATAAAGCTCTCTCTGCCTTCGCCTCTAGACATGTTACTGTCAAGATCATTGGAGTGCTTAATCCACAAGGTGGACCAATTACTATGACCACCCCTAGGCACATGAACTCATAGCGAGAAGATTGGAAGGTGAAATCTTCTTTATTCGGGAACAAAAATATTATCTGGAATAATTGGACAGGGAATAGAAGGAAAATGTCTTCTCAATGTATCATATCTCTCAACAAGGAAACTTGCTTGTCCCTAGCAAATCTAGACAAGCAAATCGAAAAGATATGATATTGTGAAGTAAAAGAGAAAGCTCATCTAATTTATATCTATTCGGCTATTCCTTTGATGAGCTGGAGGTCAGTAGTTCACACTTGAAAGTCCATGATATATAAAATTGCCCCTTTTGCAAAGAAAACAGCAAAATCTTAAGGTTAACTAATAACCTTTGTTAAATTCTTTTTGTGGGACTGCGGCAGGAAAAAAGAAGCGACTTATAGATTCAATCCGACATTTCGACTTAACCTCCAGAAGCACATAGTGCATGGGTACGCTTTAGGTTCACATATGATCTATGCTTGTTTTCTTATCTAGCACATGCCATAAATTATTCGAATTATTTGTCTAAAACCAATATTTTGTATACTGCAGTGGAGTTTTACCTAGAGAACCAATGCCTTCAAACATCGCAGTGAGGCTCCCTAGCTTAGAGGATTTAGATTCATATGCTATTCGACAATGGGAGGTGTGACCTTCATTTACGTTTTTATTTTTCTCTGCTTTCATGCATAAGTTTTTAACTAAAAGACCACAGTACAAGGCAATCTACCTCAAATTTTGATCAATGTTATCAACTCCACCATTTTATATTGTTGGTTCTATTTTGGTATTTCAAAAAACTTTTATCAACCAAGCACCAAGAGAAGGCAACCCATGTACAAAATAAGTCGAAGTTATTTGGTTTCGGTGTTGGTTATGATGCTGTGTTACCTTCTGTAGTTTGGCCACTCTTCTTATGACTAACAAACTGTGACAAATCAGTGTTTCTTGCTGCACCTTATGAACTCAAACGAAGCTGAAAAGTCAACGAACATCAGCTCTTCCATGATGAAAGTGTTCCAGCGTGGTCTTCTGACTCAAAAGTATTTACTGCACCCAATACACTATTTTTTATGAAGGTGTGATATTTACACGAAACTTTTACTTTCAGAGATGACAAGGAGCCACCCAGATTGACAGAAAGTGGCTTTCAGTTTCTGGTACGAGTGTAATAAAGTAGCTATAACTTCTGAGCGAAGGTTAAAAATACTAATACTTACTTTGATCAGCTGATGGATACAAATGCCCAACTTTGGTACATTGTCAGAGAATATATCAGCAACTCTGAGGTATCATATGCTTAGACTCCCTGTCCTTTGTTTTATTTTATATCTTGGTCTGCTTCTCTTTTAATAATTGTTGATTGGTTTCTTGAGACTGTAATCCATGGTGAGCTCTCAAACCTAGGACAACTTCAACTCCACCTTTAATTGGATATAATATAGTACCATTTTTGCTAACAAAAATATTGGATCTCAGCTTGATTTAATCTCTTCATCATGTTTATTTCCAGTTATCATGGTTGTGTGTGCACTTTTCGCAGTTTTGCATTAAGATTATGTTTATTTACCAAAAAACCTATAAATTATATACGTCCTTATACTTTGCTTATATCCATCAGATGAAGTTTCTATCATATATGGGTATATATAGTGGTTGTCTATCTTTTTTCAATAAATATCGATCCGAAATTTCCTTTTTGTAGGAGCGAGGCGTGGATGCAGCAGATCTTATATCATTCCTCCTGGAGCTCAGCTTTCACAATACTGGAGAGGTATTAAATTCTTGTTTATGCTAAACTAATAGGTGGAATAAAATGGACGTCATGAATGTTTTCATTTTTTATGAGTTTGTCATCCACGAAGCAACTGTTATGGTGTTCTTTTGATCCTTACTGGAATTTTCTTCAACCTTTTTATTTAGAATGATCAGGGACTATCCCATCCTCATCGGAAATAAATGAAAATTAATATGAAATAGATTAATTCTTATATGAGATCAGAAACTCTCTTTTTGTAGCCATACAACTTAAACACACTGACGGATATACAACGGAACATACTAAAGGATCTTGTCGACTTGGGACTGGTCAAGCTCCAACAGGTCAAATATGCTGTTTGCTACTTGTTTTGTTGGTACTTCTGCCTTCATTCTGAACTAAACGATACTGATAGGGCATGTTCAGGGGAGGAAAGATAGTTGGTTTGTTCCCACTAAATTAGCTACCAATCTCTCCATTAGCTTAGCAGATTCAACTTCAAGAAAACAGGTATTGAAGAGCCTACTGCTCATTTCTACAAGACGAGTAATCTTGATTCTGTTGGCAAACTTTTCAAGCCAGTTGATTCCATTGTATTGGTGTCATATTATTTTATTTTGTTAGGCTATACGTAGGAAATGTTTTGTGAAAATGAAAAGTTGTCTAATAACTTTTAATGGGTTTCCTTTCATCAGGGATTTGTGGTGGTGGAAACAAACTTTCGGATGTATGCATATTCGTCATCCAAATTGCATTGTGAGATCTTGCGTCTCTTCTCAAGGTGCCTCATCATTTTGCTTCCTTAAACTTGGCATGTATTCTTGATCTAATATTTTACCAAAAGTGAAGTGGTTGACACATTTTTTGAACGGTGTCAAAACTTTGATGTACGTTAGAAGTTATAAAGGTGGTGAAAACACAGGTCTTGTATGTTTTTATTTTTTGAAGCGATTTCCTATCTTAAAAAAAAAAAGCAACTCTACAAACTCATTTTCATTTTCTTTTGTATTAACTTATTTTCAGTGCTTATAAGTCAACTGTGAATTCTAATATAATGCAACATATCTTAATATTTTAAATGCTCCTCATATTATTAAAATATTGATCACTAGATAATCTACACGTGCTGATTGCTAATATAAATTCTAGTTTTTTTCTTTCTAAAATTAAAACCAAAATGTGGTATTTACACTATATTGGACTCCAGTGTATTTATTCCAGAATGTGCTATTTGTCAGTCAAAGAATGACAACTTCTGCTGAAATTACAGGGTTGAGTACCAGCTACCAAACCTCATCGTTTGTGCAATTACCAAAGAAAGCTTGTATAAAGCATTTCAACATGGTATTACTGCAGAGCAGGCAAGATTAAGAAATTACATTCTATAGTTGCTGTGGTTTTGTATAGTGTGTGTATGAGCAATAATTTGAGCTCCGTCTTAAAGTTTTCATTTGTTTATTACCCTCGTGTTTTCTTCATCGAAACACGTGCAATTGCAAGGTGGACTATCTGTGTTTCCAGATGATAACAGATGTCTGGTTCAATGTGATTTTAATCTTCTTAATTCTTAAGTTGTGCATCTGTCTAGGTTATCTTGCTATTATTTTCTTCCTTATTGAGAAATGATTAATTCTCTTTCTTTCTTAATATGTGGAATGCAGATAGTATCTTTTCTTCAACAGAATGCTCATCCTCGAGTTGCTGAGAGAATCCCTTCTGTACCAGAAAATGTTACCGATCAGGTTTTTGCTTCTCTCGACTGCCAAGATTTCAATTATCTTTTGTTTTGTGCTCTCTCTTTAATGTTCCTTCCTTAAAAAAAAAACTTAACACTCCATGCCATGTTCTAAGACGACATACTTGAAGTGTGTTGGGCGGGCTGCGTAATTGTGTATTGTAATGGTCCTGCTCAAACCTTTTGGCTGTTTATATGGTTTAAAAGCTCAATTTGTTTCATTATCATTAATTATAGATTTTAGTACGACTATAGATGATCGGCCCTACACGTCGATTTCTATTTTGTTATGTCTAATGATTTTATCGATAATTGTTAATGTTTCTTGAAAGGATGTTAGATCAATAAAAATTTCTCTCCCCCCTCCCCCTGCCTACCACACCTTTGCTCAACCAGATTAGGCTGTGGGAATCAGATTTGAACAGGGTGGAGATGACCCCTGCACATCTTTACGATGAATTTCCATCCAGGGTATGAACGAGCACCGAACCGATACTCAGCACGATACCATTCTTTAGCTTTAAATGGTCTCACTATCACTATTTATCATCTTGATGCAAGGATGTGTATGAGGCTGCTTGTGACTTTGCTCGGGAATATGGTGGTTTGCTTTGGGAGAACTCGAAGAAGATGCGTCTAGTGGTAAAAGCAGATATCTTCACAGAAATGAAAGAATTTCTCCGTCGACAAAAGCAATAGCTATAGCTTTTCTGCATCAGGACAGAACCAATGGTTCCGAAAATACATTTTCTTTTTTTGTCAAGTATGTGTGCCTGATGAGATCTTAATTCAGCGACGGACATTTGGTTGATCGGGTGCTACGGATTGAGAGATGACAGGAAATTGAACCGTGAATATTGATGGATATCATTGTGGAGAAGTAGCGATTCATAGCAGTTATACTGGGATTGGCTAGTCGGGTATGATCAAGTCAAGCACGTTGGCAAGATTAATAATGTATTCAGTAAATTATGAAATAGTGAGAACAAAAGTAAAATTAACTAATATTTCATTTTGATAAATGACCTAAATTTTTAAATGTTCCCAGGGTGTTATGTTTATATGAACTTTACAGAGTATTAAGTGTTTTATGTGACTAACTGGATTGACCCGTTTTTGTGTTTTAAATTAATTATTATGATAAATTCTATTTTATCTTTGTTTTGTATTTTTAATTAATATTTTTTTTAGTTTGTTATGGATGGTCTTGTTTTTTTTTTTTTTTTTTAAACAAAATCGATGAACCACACTCTTTATAAGAGCCTTGTGTTATGTAAATAGAAAATATAGATACACTTCTTCCTTCTTATCCTAATTAACTATAGTATCCCAACCAATATTTTAGATAGTACATCAAGCCAATCACTCTCCTAACACAACAAAAACAGTTATTGCACCTCAACAATCTAATTGTATTTTTTGTAATAATATTAATCGAATGCGAGACTTAGACTATGATATTAATCGGAAGAATTAACTATTGTCGTTGTGCAAAAAATTATAGTCTTCATTTTTCATCCAAGGTCTTAGAAAAAACAAAAGTGTTAAGATTTTATTGAGTAAATTATTAACTACAAATTTTTAATTAACATTTTACTTACAAACATTAAAAATAATATTAATAAAATTAAGATGAACCTGTTTTTTCTATTTTTTTATTACAGCACACGTGAGAGAAAATATCGAACTCGAAGAACCGATTAATCCGAAAGAGATGAGACACTTGACTACAAACTTTGTCTCACCTGTTTTTTTCTATTAAGAACATAATAATTGGTCATTGTACCCGGAAATCAATTCAATCACGGTCGCCTTTCCAGGTATGTTTACCAAATCAAATTAGGTCTTGGCTTAGTGTGCTCTCCTCCAAATCACTATAATGGAGCTGCCCCCTCTTCCCACCAAGAGAAAACGCGCCTCCGCTTCCCCTCCGCCTCTCCCTTCAGTCGACACCGTTGATCTCTCCCTCCTCGAAGCCCTCGAGCAAGCCCAGCAACACAACCCCGTCGAAACCCTCGATCTCAAAACCCTCAAGAAACTTGCCCTCTCCTTCGAACGCCGCCTCAATTCCAACACCGCAGCCCGTCTCAAGTACCCAGACCAACCCGAAAAATTCGCTGATTCCGAAATCGAACTGCACGACGAGCTCCAGAAGCTCAAAATTTTAGCTGCCGCACCCGAACTCTACCCCGACCTGGTGTCGCTCGGCACCGTCAATTCCATCAGTGCTCTACTCAACCACGACAATACGGACATTGCCATTGACGCGGTTAGCCTCTTGCAGGACCTTACGGATGCTGACGTTATCGAGGATAACGACGAGCCGGCGCAGGTGCTCGTGGATGCGTTGGTTGAGAATAATGCGGTCGAGTTGTTGGTTCAGAATTTAGCTAGGTTGAATGACTCTGATTTGGACGAATCTTCAGCTATTTACAGTACGTTGTCCACCATCGAGAATCTTATTGAGGTTAAGCCTTCTGTTACCGAGTTAGTTTGTGAGAAGACGAAGTTGTTGAAGTGGCTTCAGGCGAGGATTAAAGTTCGCGAATTTGATAGCAACAAGCAGTATGCATCGGAGATTTTAGCCATTCTTTTGCAGAATAGTGCTGCTAATCAGAAGAGGTTTGGAGGAATGAATGGGGTGGACACATTGTTGCAGGCTGTTGCCATGTATAAATCAAAGGACCCTAAAATGGAGGACGAGGAAGAGATGGTTGAGAATTTGTTTGATTGTCTGTGTTGCTTGTTGATGCCCTTGGAGAATAAGGAGAGGTTCGTTAAGGCAGAAGGGGTGGAGTTGATGATCATTATCATGAATCAGAAGAAATCGTGTTATGGGTCAGCTATCAGGGCTCTGGATTTTGCCCTCACGAATTATCCTCCTGCCTGTGAGCGGTTTATTGATGTCATGGGTCTAAAGACTGCTTTCCCTGCTTTTATGGGTAAGGCAAGTTCAGTTCCCTTTTCTACACGTGAGAGATTTGCTACCTCTAAACGAATTTGGTGACCCTAAAAACTAATGATAAAATTTTTACGATCCAAATAAAATCAATTATTAACGTAGATGCAGTCCTCCTTGGGGATCTTCAGGATGAATTTTCATGTTAGTTTCTCGTTTGATTGGTTTCATTGATCAAGAAACTAATCTGTGATGGCCATACACAAGTGAATTCGAGTTGATACTCTTGAAAACTGAGACAGATTGTTAGATAACTTACAATTCCCTTTCACTTTTTTTACGTAGATTCAAATCGAGTTTCTAAATTTGCAATCTTTGGCTTGTTAGATACCTTTGAACAAGAAGAACAAGAAAAAGCGATACAAAGAAGAACTGGAAGAGCGGCTAATTTCGTTGATTGCATCTCTATTTGGTAAGGCAAGTTCCTTCAGGAATCAGTTCTACATCTTCTGCCTCAATGTTGGTATCAGGAAACTGTGTTTCTTATGCATGAAACACCTTGTGTCTATTGCGGTTATTGTCATTTCCCTTTTTTTTTAAAATTGTGGGTGGGGTGGGGGGGGGGGGGATATAGCACTTCATTTTGAAATGCTCTCTCTGGATCTCATTTCCCTCAATTTGGGACAAAATATGTCTGGAAATAATTTCCCTTCTATAATTATATTTATTTTTGAATTAGGCAACTTGATTACATAAAGGTGTTTCATTAGCTCTGTTTCAGCTGCATTCTAGTCTTCCTGACAGATTTTTGTTTTTGCTTTTGGACGACCTTAACTCTTGTCGTTTTTAGTAGAAGCAGTTTGTCTGTGTTTTAGGGATAATTAATTAGTTGTGATAGCTGCTTATGTTATGCATGTACCAATGCCATTTACCAGGTGGTATTTTAAGGGGTTCCAGAAGGGAAAGATTGCTGAGTAAATTTGTTGAGAATGAGTGTGAAAAAGTAGACAGACTCATGGAACTCTATACACGGTGAGTTCACTTGCCTAGGCTTCAGAAGTGGAAAACCAATTCGGTTTCTCCATAGAATATTATATTAAGAAATATAATGAGACCACTGCAGCTGGTGTTCTTTTTTGACCCCTTTTATTCTTTTTGACATTTGTAGATATTCCAACAGAGTGAAAGAGGAGACCGAACGACTTAACAAGCTTGTACTGGATGATTTTGAGGTTAATCGAATTCTTCTTCTTTAACCAATAACCTTTTTCATAAGTTGCACAATCAAAACAATACCATCGAATCTATTCTAGCGTTAATAATGATGGCAGATTTCTGAGGAAGAGAAGTATAACCAAAAGCTAGACTCTGGACTCTATACACTTCAGGTGTCTCTCCTCACACTTCATTGTATTAGCAATCAAACTTTCTGTTCTTAATTGCTTTGGTTGTGTGACCATCTATTTCTGCTGCAGTTAATTGCTGTTATTTTAGGTCATCTTTGGACATCTGAGTAAGTCTTACCGCCTCGGATGGTGCAAGTTGTGGTTTTCTGTGTCGATCCTGTGACCTTTTTCTGTTTAATTGATGTCCTCCTTTCATAGGCATCCTCGGATGAGGGCAAGGATAGAATTGTTACTAAAGCAGCAAAAGTTAACAAGGAAGGATGTTAAGGATATACTTCAGGTATTAATTAGCCTTTAACATTTAATCTTAGAAGTAGCATATTGGTTTTAATTTATTCCTCTTCAATGTAACCTTGCGACCTGTCATATTATTACAATCGCTCTTACTTGAAGCACAAAGAACAAGTATGCCAGGAACTGAATAATATTACACTTGAAATTTTATTAGCACCTCCACCCGACCCCACCCCACCCCACCCCCAAGAAAAAAAAACCGTATTCTGGTTCTGCCATTAGTTGATGCATAATTATACTTTGACCATTTCCATTAATACCTGCTGAAGTTCCACAACCATTTGTTATTCAGCAATTAACACATACCTGCGATCAATTTTTATTTTTTGTGGCTAAATTTATAGGAATATCATGACTTTATCGGTGATCTCGATGGGCCGGAAGAGAAGGAGAGAGCACAATCAAAGATCCAAAAATTCATCACAGCTTTTACATGAAAGGTGAGTTGGAGTTTGAGACAGAACTCCCTGTACTCGAAACACGTTATTTGTACTACTTTGTTCAAGAAACCCAACCTTTTATGAATCCAAATGTTGATGCTCTCGGGGGGAAGGGCCCTGGTGCATGGTACATGCTGGTGACTGTAATACAAGTTTTGAAATATCACTTTTGAAGTATTATTATTTAATTAGTTTTCTGCCAAATTATATCTTGCAAATAAAATTAGACTGTGCTGAAACGTTTTTTTTTTAATGTAGTGGATTTCTTCTTCTCCGGAACAGCCACTCGATAGTAATATTTTTTTTTTATATTTTACATATTTCCTCTGTACAGGTAATAAAATATATATTTAAAAAGTAATATCATCTGTGTAATTATATTTCATAAAAATTTCCAACTTTATAATAACATTAACTTTTTATTTAAATAAAAATAAAAATAAATCAGATAACCAAATCAGACGTCGTAATAAATTGATTGGATCAAAAGTTTCGGATGCCTACTGTTACATAAGAATCTAGAAAACCACACGTTTGATTTGAAAATTTTAGCACGGTTCTCCGAGTTGAGAATATAGTATTTTTTTGGCATAGATAGTAAAATCCTCGACACAATTTCACTTTATTTTGTTCTCTAATCGTGTACATTTCGAAATTAACCCTGATTTGACTCGAAGAATAATTTTCAAAGTCCTCCATCTTTCTCAATTATTTTTTTTAATACAATTTACAACTATGGGGGTGGGATGTCCGTTCTTCGCCACCCTGAAAACCATCGACAGAACGCACATTTACTGAAAATTCGTCATTTGCATTTGTGTTGTAACTGTTTCCTAGTCTTTTTCAATAGCGGCAACTTAAGCCTTGTACGGTGATATGCAACCAACACGAACTTTTTTCTTCCATGCAATGGATTCTATGAAAAAATAAGTAAAGTTGGTGAGGATTCATGTCTATATATAACAGAGGAAGACAAATGGGGAATTTAATCTCAAGAAACAAATTTTTTTAAAAGTTCAGCCAACCAACTTAATCTCAAGAATACCTCGTGAGTGAGTGAGGGAAGGGTGAAAAGAACCCCCATCGAAGAGTGAAATAGAACATAAAACTGTAAGCTCCCAAGCAGTGGGAGGAGTATTTAGCCTTGCGAGGTGGTCCATGCTACTCGGGTCACTCGTGGGATCCGGGCGGTCCGGGGGGGACCACCACGGCTCGGCCTCCTTATGGTCTAACATTCTTGCCAATACATTATCTTCCTCGTGGACAAAACCTCAGCCAAAACAGAGACCACCTCCACAGCACGCTGTACAAAAAATCAAATGGAGATTTTGAGACTTGCCTTAATTTTTCTGAAATATTCATTCAGCTACAAAACCATAATTTACTATATGTTCCCCTAAACTAATGTAAATTATGGAGCATGAAAGTTATAGAGCAATAGATGTACGACAAATAATTATGACTGATCGATATTTGAGATTGATTGTCCAAGTCAAACAGTTGAGTCAATGTAAGTGGCGAGTATAGTAGGTGAGGTTTATACCGAGGGCAGTCAAAAGCAAGCCAACTCTTAATTTCCGTAGCAAAGAAGCATCGAGGTCCACATGCAAGGAATATGCAGAACAAAGGCTGAATCTCCTAAGAATTTCGGCGAACTTTAGGAACTAAACAGAGGTTGGAGTATCTCAACCCAAGCCTCAGTTCCATTATAATTTTCTTCATTGTGTAGCCACAGAATTCAGAACTCTTAAATTGAAAGAAAGATAAATTCTTTTAGGGGAGGCGAGAAACTCATCTTAGGGCAAATCTAAAGAACGTAACATAAGAAATGAATCCACGTCGAATATTTTCGATAACTTCAGAAGATTCATTGCATAAAATAATCCTAGAAAGATTGACGTTCAGAGCAACTAATGTATCATGCCCAAGGTAACAGAGAAACAAGGGTAAAAAGTTTAATATTCAATGAGCGATCAAGATTCAATATTCGAAGGAATTGCAAGATCCTTGGCTTACTCCGCAAAAAGATATATTTACCCATCAAGAAAAACGAGAAAAAGAATGCATAGAGTAATGGACCATCACCATTAGACTGAATTGCTTTTGTAGACCCAAAACTAGGACAGGTAATTTCATCATATGGTAGTTCATATTCTTGAAACTTAATGAAAGAGTTTTTACTTTCCTCCGTTTTTTCAGAAGAATTTGTTAAATAATAGACTTTATTTGTTTAGATAATTATTTATTTCATTAGTTACTAGATAGGAGTTATTTTTAAATTTTAAATTCAGATAGCAGATCTTGCGTTATCTTGATAGGGAGAAAGTCTGTAAATCTCTTTTGTATCTCATCACTTTAGAGTGTGAACTTTTCTGATGAATAATATTTCTTCTCCCAATATCTCCTCCATATAACGACATGGTATCAGAGAGCTAACAGATGACCAAGTACGGCATGGCAACAGTCAGTGACGATGTTCATTTGCGCCGAGGCTCGGATGACCTTCTGTCGTGAGATTCAACTCAACCAAAACCCACCGATCCATCATTCAAAAATTGGAAATCAGAGAATAGTTTAGTCATGTCATGGCTAATTAATTCCATGACTCAGGAGATTGGCGTGAACTTTCTGTTATACACTACAGCGAAGGACATATGGGATGCAGGGAGGATGAGTATTCCTCGAGAGAGAATACCTCTGAACTTGTCAAGATTGAAAGCAAACTTCATGGACTCTTCCAGAATGATTCTTCTGTCACAACATACTTCACAACCTTTACACGTTTCTGGCAGCAAATAGACTTGTTCGAAGTGATTGAATGGAAATGTACAGATGATGCATGTCGATACAGATCGATTGTTGAAAAGAGGCAAATATTCAAATTCCTATCTGGGTTGAAACCTAACCTAGATGAAGTATGCAGCCGTATTCTGGGCACCAAGCCCTTACCCAGCCATTGAACAGTATTTTCCGAAGTACGCCAGGCAAAAATTCGTCGGAAACTCATGCTTGGTCCACTCACTTCCAGCCTCCAGGCTGATGATTCCGCACTTGTATCACACCAACACTCATTCTCCTCGGTTGATGCCACTACAGGACAGAATACCGCTCGTCCATCCCAACCCATGCCTCACTTTACTGGAAAGCCTCGCCAAGGCAGATTGTGGTGTGACAGATGCAAGAAACCAACTAATTCCTTGGATACTTGCTAGAAAATTCATGAGAAGCTGGCAGATGGGAAACCTTCTCGTGAAAAACGTGCAAATGTGGACCTGCTCAGAAAGCTCTACAAAAATTGTTAAGTCAGGTTAAACAATCAAATTTGGCTACTGGCAGCACTGCTCAGAAAGGTGGACTGTCCTTTGCCAATTCTTCACAGCAAGCTTTATCCAATTCTTGGATAGTTGACTAGGGTGCATCTGATCATATGACTGGAAAATTTTCATTGTTTCAATCAGTGTCCCTTGTCAAGCGCCATACACAGTCCGTCCAGCAAATGGTACCTGCTCCATGGTGTTTGGTTCTGGTTCAGTGCAATTATCTATGGATATTTCTCTCAAATCTGTTATATATGTCTCTGCTTTAGCCTGCAATTTACTTTCAGTTAGTGAATTCAATGGTGATATCAAGTGCACTACTAAATTCTCCATTGATCCGCGTGTTTTTCAAGACCTGACATCGGGGAAGACGATTGGTAATGCTGATTTCTATGATGGACTGTACCTCTTGAAGATGAAGGATTCCCCGCGAAGTACGACCTTGAGCTCTTCCAGTCCATTGTTTTCTGATTCTTTCCATGTTAATAAAACCGATGACATTTTATTATGGCATTATAGATTAGGACACCCTAACT
Source organism: Primulina huaijiensis (assembly GCF_012295235.1). Lineage (NCBI taxonomy): Eukaryota > Viridiplantae > Streptophyta > Magnoliopsida > Lamiales > Gesneriaceae > Primulina > Primulina huaijiensis. Next base: position 217,803 of record NC_133322.1, read on the forward strand.
TCTAGTACTTGGAAAAATTGTTTCCTTCCCATTTCAGAAATAAAAAAATTTCAAATCTATTCATTGTGATGTGTGTCAATATTCCAAACTTACAAGAACCACCTTTAAATCACAACCATACAAACCATGGTCACCTTTTACCCTCATTCATGGAGACATTTGGGGGCCATTCCATGTAAACAATATCACAGGGTCCCGTTGGTTCCTATTGTTCGTCGATGACCACACTCGTCTCTCTTGGATATTTGTGGATTCTGACAGTTCTGTGAATGTATTATTTAAAGAGGCCATGGACCAGATTGGCATAGGCGAATACAAGATGGAACCGGTGGTCACCTCCTAGTTTGGGTTTACGGGGCACGCAGTGAACCCAATGGGAATTATAAATCTAGCTTTATCTTTGGGTGAAGGGGATACAATCTTTGGGTGAAGGGGATACAAAGAAGACTCGCATCATAAGCTTTATTGTTGTGGAAGCCCCCTCTCCACAACTTCGACGGTTCGACCATCCATCAAAAGATAAAGTTCCCAGTTGGAAGAAAAGTTGGATAAGTCAAAGGTGAATCAGAAAGTAGCTCAGAAACGCAATGTCGAAGAAGTCCGAGTAGAACAAAAGGCGGCAAGGACCAAGCCGCCGAGCCAACAGAAACAACGAGGGCATGATCATCTAAATTTGATCGAGGAGGCTACCCAGTAACTACTGAAGAAGAATGCGACAAGAAGATTATATCCACCCCGTCTGGTAAGTCAAGATAGCCAAAACCTTGGCTGAACCATTAAAATGCCGGCTACTCAAGTGCTTACGAAGGAACAAAGATATTTTCTCATGGTCAGCCTTCGATCTCAAGGGCGTCCGACGAGAGATTATGGAACACCGGTCCGCGGCCCGACCCGTGATAAAGAAAAAAAGACATTTTGGATCAGAAAAAGATACTGTTATATGAGAACAAGTGGAAGAGCTGTTGGAGTCCGGACACATCCAAGAGGTACAATTTCCGAGCTAGTTATCAAATGTTGTGCTTGTGCCTAAGTCTTCCAGGAAATGGAGGATGTGGTGGTTTTCAGGGACCTCAATGAAGCCTGTCTGAAAGATGCTACCTACTACCTCGAATCGATCAGCTAGTCGATTCTATTGTTGGGCACGAGCTCTTGTGCTTCTTAGGTGCTTATCAAGGGTAGCATCAGATCCCTTTAGCCGAGCAAGACAGAAATAAGATTAGCTTCATTACTTCAGATGAAACATTTTGCTATGTTGTCATGCCATTCAGACTGAAGAATGCTAGAGCTACTTAACGAAAGCTCATTAATAAAGTTTTTAAAGATCATATTGGTCGTAATATTGAAGTCTATGTGGATGATATTGTGATTAACGCTAAGACAAACTTTCTCTACTCTTCCAATTATCGATTTAAGTTGAATCCGAGCAAGTGTACTTTTGGCGTAAAAACAGACAAGTTCTTGAGGTATAAGATCACTCAAAAGAGCATTGAGGCCAATCCGGAGAAAATTCATGCCCTTGCTACTATGGGATCTTCCCGGAATATTCATGAAGTACAAAAGCTAACAGTGCGGATTGCAGCATTGTCCAGATTCATTGCCCGATCAGTCGACCGGGCCCTTCGTTTTTCAAAATTCTTCGCAAGACCTCTAATTTTTAATGGAGTGTGGAAAGTGAACAAGCTTTCCAAGAGCTGAAGTCTTACTTAGGCAAACTGCTAGTTCTCAATAAACCTTCTCGGGGTGAAATGCTATTTGTTGACTTGGCAGTTACTCCTCGAGCTGTTAGCTCGGCATTGGTATCAACTCATCTACTTTGTCAGTAATGCTTTTAGGATAGCCGAGCTCAATTATACCATGCGAGAGAAGTTGGCTCTGACTGTGGTCATTATTGCTCGAAAATTGAGGCCGTATTTTTTGTCACATCCCATCACCGTGCTATCCAACAACACTTCGGGGAGAATTGTCTCCAATCCAGATACTTCGGGGAGACTTGTCATGTGGGTAATTGAAGTCAATGAGTACGATGTATAGTTTGAGCCCCGAACCGCTATTAAGGCCCAAGCATTGGCATATTTTGTGGCAGAAACGATTCAGGCAGATGATGAGGAATAATGGAAAAATTATGAAGATGGCTCATCATGCCAGACTGGCAATGAAGTCAGTATCCTTAATCTAACATTGGAGCGAGGAAACAAATCTAGGTATTTAGTTTTGCGAGTATCAAATAATGAAGCAGAATACGAGGCCCCCCTGCTTGGGTTGAAAGCCGCTCCAGAGCATGGGAGTTTCCCGAGACATTCTCTACTCAGATTCTTAGCTCGTCATTCAAAAAAATAATGGGAAATTTGAAGTGAATAATGACAAAATGATCAAATAAGCCCAAGCCTTCAATCGAGCGCGGGAAGTGTTCACCGAGCTCATCATTCAGCACATCTCCCGGACTGAAAATGTGAAAGCCGATCAGCTGGCCAAAATGGCTAGCTCTCTCGTACGAGCCCCCAGTCCGGACATTGAGGGACAAGAACAAGTCTCTCAAATAGAGCAGGCCCAAGAAATCATGATGGAAATAACGGAAGATGACTGGAGGTATGATATTCATCAATACTTAAGCCAAGGAACCCTCCCAACCGAGCATAAAATAAGATGGAAATCAAGAGAAGAGCGCTTCGTTTTTTTGTCCTAGACAACACCTAATACAAGAGGTCTTTCTTCCGACCTCTCTTAAAATGTTTAGGGGGTGAGGAAGCTGATTATGTGTTACGAGAAATTCATTAGGGCTGCTGCGAAAATCATCTGGGCAGCATGGTTCTCGATCGGAAAGCTCCGCTGGCTGGTTTTTTCTGCCTTACCATGAAGAAGGATGCCATGGCAACAGTGAGAAAATGTCAGAGCTGTCAGCGACATGCTAATTTACAGCAGTAACCTCCCGAACTTATAAAAGCTGTTGTATCACCATGCACCTTCGATCAAATAGGTTTAGACATTGTGTGACCTTTCTCTGCTGCAACAAGTCAAAAAAAATTCCTACTAGTAGCAATGGATTATTTTTCCAAGTGGGTTGAAGCCAAGCCATTAGTTCGGATCACGGAGAATGAAATGTTAAATTTCTCTGGAAAAACATTGTCTGCCGCTTAGGCATACCAAGGAGACTTATCTTTGACAATGGAAGGTAGTTTCGCTGGTCGAAAATACAAGCATGGTGAAGAGAGATGAAATTGAACATTTATTCACGGTCAATAGCTTACCATCATAGTAATGGCCGAGTGGAAGTTACTAACAGATCTATCGTGCAAACACTAAAAGAAATACTCAAGTCGGCCAAAGGAAAATGGGTAGACAAGATCCTTATGGTATGATTTACAGTTCGGAGACTGTCTTACCCGTGGAAATCAATCAAGACAGTGTCCGAGTGATAAATTATGGCTCGGATAATAACTACTTGTGGGCCATGGACTTGGATTTATCAAAAGAAAGAAGAGGCCTAGCAGCCGTCCGACTCAATGCCTATCGCAAGAGAATGACTTAAGCCTATAATAAAAGGGTCCGACCTCGATCGTTTGAGTTAGGGGACTTGGTTATGAAGAAGATTCAGTGGCAAGCCGAGAGAGGAAAGCTGGATTCTAAATATGAAGGACCATTGAAGATCGTGGAGAAAGCTGAAGTAGCATCATATTACTTGAAAGATGGTGAAAGAAAAAAGACTAAGCTCGAATGCTTGTCATCTCAAAAAATACTAATCCTAGAAGGCTAATGTGTCAACTCACTGAATTTGACAATCTCTTTTAATATTATTATTTACGTTTTTCCGAATTTAATTTTCGTTTAAATTTTTGTTAACACTATTCGGATATTTTGGTCAATGAATTGTTTTATGCAAAGCTTCTAAAGATTTAATCGTCCGAGTACGAAATAAACGTAAGCCCAACGCTTGTTGACTATATCACAACAATGCTCCGGGCAAGAACTTGTAAAGCCCGACAACTCGACCCATTACTTAAGCCCACGGAGATTGGAAAATTACAAAAGCTCGACCAGCTCTACACATTACTTAAGTCCAACGGAGCTTCGTAAAATTACAAAAGCCCGACCAGCTCGGCACATTACTTAAGTCTAACGGAGTTTGGCAAATTACAAAAGCTTGACTAGCTCGGCACATTACTTAAGTTCAACGAAGCTTGACAAATTACAAAGTCCGACCATCTCGAGACTTACTTAAGTCTAACGGAGCTTGGTAAATTAAAAAAGCTCGACCAGCTCGACACATTACTTAAGTCCAACGGATCTAGGCAAATTACAAAATCCCGACCTGCAAAGCCTGGACAAAAAGACAAAACCTAATACCTATTTTTAATTACAATTCAAACAGAGGTCCCGCTCAGGCAAACAATTAATTACTTAGTAAAATTTTAGTACATTTTACTTATTCGCAATTACACTCCGGGAAGAAGTTCCGCTCATGCAAACGAATTGTTACTTAGTAAAATTTTGGTACATTTTACTTATTCGCAATTACACTCCGGGCAGAGGTTCCGTTCAGGCAAACGATTTGTTACTTGGTAAAATTACAGTACATTTTACTTATTCTCAATTACACTTTGGGTAAAGGTTCTGGGACAAAAGATTAATTACTTAGTAAAATTTCAATACATTTCACTTACTTTCGGTTGAACACTTACACGGAAAACGTTGAGAGCTATATGTTCGTCCCACTTCTGGTCGGATGCCTCCCGCACTATATTCAGATCGGTGTCCGAAATTAAGTGTTGCATCAGATTCAGGGCCCGAGGCCTGATTTATCTTGGAGCAATGATGCCTCAGGATCGAACGAAAGTTTCCCTGCCTGAGGAGGAGAGGTGGGCGGTGAGTACCCAACCTCGAGAACAAGGCTATTCACGACAGCCCGAGCTTGCTTGGAGGAGCCCGACATCCTCCATAGATGGGCCCCGAGCCCCACACGGAACTTTCATAACCAGCTCGGTGGTTTTCTTATTTCTCCTCCAAACTACTTTTCCGGAGACTCGGGAGAAGCTTGTTCGGACTGATCGGCCATCTCAGCCTTCTTCCTCCTTGGGGCCTTGACCATCTCTACACTCATCATCCTGTTTGCACGGGGAAATAAAACAGTTAGGTTAAAAAACAACTACGAACAGTGTTAGCCCGAACCGTACCTATGGGCACCTCTAACTCGACCTTTTTTTACAAAAGCCGAAGTGGCATAGGACATCATCCTTTATCAGGCTTAGTGTCCGGAAACACTTGGCTGACATGGTGGCCAAAAAACATTTTGAGCCTAGGCTTGGGCACAAAATGGTAGGGTTCTCGGAAGGTTATCTCATCTTCCCAAGTCATGGGGAAGGAGTAAGGCACGAGGGAAGAGACGTAAAAAATACCCAAAATAAATATGCTAAAAATTTGATTAAGAAATTTGCAAACGAAAATATTAAACACATCAAAACACCTATAGGCTAGAGTGAGAAATTGTGCAAGGATGATGTTGCCGAAAATGTTGACGACACTTTATATCGCAGCATCATAAGAAGCCTCTTGGATTTGATTGCTAGTCGCCCTGACATCATGTTTAGCGTCTGTTTGTGTGCTAAGTACCAATCAAATCCTAAAATTTCACATATAAAAGTTGTTAAGCGTATTCTACGCTACATAGCTGGAACTATAGACTTAGGATTATGGTACACTCAAGAAACCAATACCAACCTGGTAGGTTTTTCTTATGCCGATTGGGCTAGAGATTTAGATGATAGAAAGAGCACAACGGAAAGATGTTTCTACCCTGACAATAACTTAGTCTCTTGGTATAGTAAGAAGCAAAATTGTGTGTCACTTTCAACTGCTGAATCCCAAAATGTGGCGGCTGGAAGTTGTTGCTTCCAACTCTTATGGATGAATCAAATGGTAGAAGATTACGGACTTAAGAGTGAGACCCTAATTGTGTAATGTGATAATTCTATCGCAATTGGCATTTCAAAAAGCTATATAAAAGAGTCAAATGAAGATTGTGCTTTTAGTGTGGGAACTACCTCTTCTGAATTAAATACAGAAATCAAAATAGAAGAAAATGGAAAAAGCTACCTAGAGGAGTCATAAGAAGACCGTTCTTCTAGTGTGGGAGCTACCACTTCTATATTCATTTATCTAACAAGCCTCTGAGTGTGCAGAAAAATCAAAATTGTTTTTAGGTATTGGATGTGTTGTCAAAAAATGTTGCCAACATCAGTAAAAACACCTCATTTGTAAACATATCACATACTTGTCTTCATGTTTCTAATTCTGTCACATTCTTTTATTAGGTATAATTAGATCATGCATATACATAGCATTGTGAATATTGTTAAGTCAGAAGGTATGAGTATTCAATAGAGAAAATACGGTGAAAAACTCGATTTTACTAGAAATCCAATATTTATAATTTTGGAAGATTTAGTGGTGTTGATCGATGTGCAGTTTAAATCTGGAAACTGATTGGAGTCATACTTCTTGGCTTGTTTTTCAGAAATTTTTCACCCGTTAATTTTGTACCGTTGAGAACTAACTAACCAATTTGTTAAGATCTGATAGATTTTAATTTTACCGTTGTACTGAGTGTGTGTGCTCTACTTTTAATCCACACCGTTTCATATTTCACTCACAATTTCTGCAAATCTCTCGGCCAAATTGCACTCTTACTCTTCTTGATTTTCTTTGCAACATTCTTGAATATATCTAAATTTCTTTCAATCGTCTCTGATTTTTGCAATGGCAGGAAAAGGGTATGATCCTCAAGACCTCCGAAGCGAGATGGGTTACTGGGAGAATGTTGCCCTTGTTCCCACAACACCTACTGAAACACCTGTTGCTGATAATCTGGAAATCGTCCCAGTTGAGGATACTACCATACCTCTGGAAACAATTGCCCCAGGCGAGCCGGGGAACGAAATCGACGTTGACAATCTCCCTGATTTTGCTGCTGTGAACCAGGCTTTTCTACCGCCTCCACCCGTTAGACGATCAAAGAGAGGCGGGGTACAACCCTGATCTCATTACCTCAAAGAGATTTCGTCACAAGGGTGAGTCTTCCACAAGACCATCCCTCGCAGACCCAGAGAATACCGCCTTCTCCAATCGGTTCTACTCCGAGAAATCAGTGAGACTGTGTTTTTTGTATGCAAACCGTGAGTTCTTGGACGAGAAGAACGTTGAACCTGATGCCTTTGCTAGGCAAAATCTGATAACTTTTCTGAAGAATCGGAAGCTCTATTCCACGGTATCAGCTGTAATCCCATAGTGTCGCAAGCCCGTCTTAGAACTTTATGCAAATCTGTCTCAGGGTGTTGTTGATGCGCGATCTGGTAAGTATGGGAAGGTATTTGTCAGGAACAAGGTGTATGAGTTCAATCCCACGGTGATCAACGAATTTTATCATACACGTCCTGATTCAGAGGAAGGACTTCTCCCTGACATTCATGATGTCACCTTTACAATCACTGGGGGACTTATTCAACAATTCCCTGCTCATCCTAACCGTCTGTCAGCAGCCAATCTCATATCATTGTACTCTGTCCTACACAAACTTGCAATTCGCAACTGGATGCCTTCACGAACTCCACAGTTGTGACACGACAATAGGTGACAACCCTCTACTCTATTGGCACCAATGGGGCCTTCAACTTTGGGAAGCTAGTCTTCCAAACTGTGCTTCAATTTGCTGAGGGGGGACTCAAATCATCAAAGCTCGTTTTTCCCTCGTTGTTATATGGGATTCTTGAATCTCAGGGATTTGAGACATTGATGAGCACTTATCTGACATCAGTGATATATTCAAGATTGCACTAGCTTTATTCAAAAGCAATCGAAAGATTGACCTTCCGTGGTCTGAGTCTCGCACTGCTTCTGACGTCACTGATATACCCCAAGGCTCTCACAATACAGCCGCTCCCACGAGATATGTCATGCTCTCCACCACTGCCATCCAAGCCCAGATTGATCATGCCCTCGCCAAGATCATTCAAGGCAAGACTGATTTGCTCTATTATGAGAATCTAGTTGCTGACTATAGGTTGGCTCTGGAGGTTGCCGTCCATTCTGGACAAAAAGAGGGAGAAGTTGGAGCTGGAGCACAAACAGATGAAGCAGGCCTGTCGGGAACAAGAGAAAGCCATGATGGAGATGAAGCTGACATTGATAGTGATCAGTGATTTAATCATTTTGCTCTTAGATCATTTTTCTCTGTGCTTGTGTTAATTTATTTTGATGTTAAGTTTATGCTCTACCTTGATGTATGCAATGAATGTTTCTCCCTTGAGTTGTCTCTCATGTTGTCAACACTGGTAACAGCACATGTGCTAACATGATCAAATTTGATTGTTTCTGTTGAGAAATTAGTTTTTTTTAAATTACTAGTGTTGGTTTTGTAAACTCATGTTGTTTTCTACTGATTATTTTGTCCTGAGGCACTTGCGCACAATTATTTCTGAGTTATTTTAGTTTAAGTTATTTATTTGTGTGTTATATTATTTCGCTGCGTGCATGAGAGTGAAGCCACCTACTTAGAGAGAGAATTTGTTGAAAAATTCTCTCTCCCTCAAGTTTCCATTCGAATCCATACGCCTATCCGACAAACATCTCCCTACCAGTGATTTGTAACCCTAATCGTCCGTTGTTTAAACCTCTTCATCATTACTGGCGCTGATCGTCGGTGGCCGGAAGTCAGCTCGGTAGTTCGGAAACGTATCTGGAGATTAACTCGAGTTACCAATCTGTAGTTTTATCCAACGCGGAGCGCCTGAGATTATAGCAGATAGTTATAACTTACCGGCGGTAGTTCACACTATGATGACTTGGAAGAAAGAACATACATTTGGCAAAACGTATTGCGATGAAGTTATTCGCATTGAACACAAAATTTTCAAGTTGCGGCTGGGTAACCGGGGTAGTTCGATATGGTGGGAAGAAAGAACCTGGAAGATGAGTTACATGATGGATTTTAGCTACGAAGAAGCGCGATGGATAAGCCAAAGATTCAAGGCATTTGTCAATGACCTTTTTCCAAACTCGGCTTTCCAACGTTACAGGGGACGCACAACGGTTTACACTTTGCAGAAATTTGATAACAAACATGGAAGCTTCATTGAGGTATCAAAGTTCAGCGCAAACGGAAGAAAGCAAAGTACAATTGTGCCTAGTGGATATAACTGAGGAACATGGAAGAAGATCTCCTTTACATTGGGGAAGTTATTGGCAGGAAGCTATCAGAGGAAGGTTACTCAATCGGCGATACACCGTGATGTTTACCCGCTGAGAAATATTTCTGATACACAAGAGAACAGAGTAACGGAGAGGGATATCAATCTAAGGAAGCTGACAGACACGAAGGACAGTGGTAAGCAAATAATGGAGATAAAGTGGCATGAAGCAATTGTGATTACTAAAGGTACGTTAAACATCAATTGGGAGATTATCCAATATGTCCTTGGGAAAGCTACCAGTAAACAGGTTAAGGTTTTTCCTTTTCAAGCAAACAAGGTAGTATGGTGGCCTTCGAACTCCGAAGACTTAGCTTACTTTATTAAGTTGAAAAGAGGCTTCTTTGAGCAAAGGGTCACTTTGGATTTTGAGGAGTGGAGAATGGACATTAACAAGGAAGACATGGTACATAAGTGTTGCAACAGTTGGATTTTAATTTATGGATTACCTTGGAACTTATGGTCGAAGGAAACTTTCAATATTATCGGGGAGCATTGTGGGGGTTTGCTGGAAATCAACAAAGATACACTTTTATTCCAAAACATGGAAGCAGCTAAGATTAAGATTAAAAGCTTCGAATGAGAGTTTATTCGGAATAGGTTGAATATTCCATTGGCAGGGGGGATATAGAGATTAACATTCAAGTAGAATCCTTCGATCCAGGGGCATATGAGCAGTACCAAAGGCAAACCTATGCACAAGTTTTGGTAAACGGTAAGAGGATATTGGCGGGATGAGGAAACAGAAATATTCAAATGGGGCAAAGAAGAGTAATGGAGGCCACAAAAGGTCCTGTCAAAGTTTATGGGGACAGTGGGCAGAGAATGGTGGAGACGCAGGGGTTGTCTAATTCGGAGATACAGCACAATAGTGCAGGAGGTCATAACGAAAAAGTGACACACACAAAGGCGACCAAAGTATATAAAATTTTGACAAAAGTCGTTCCCAAGGATGCAGCAGAATTCAGAAGATCTCCAATACAATCAATGACGAACAAAGAGGATGAGGAGAAGCAAAATGGGGAGGATAAGGAAACCAAGAATCACTTATTACCTACGTATGGTAATGTCTACAGCAGGAAATTTAAAAAAGAGAGTGCTAGGACAGAAATGGGTTACGGTGATGATGAAAATGAGGAATCAGCTTTCGGCACAAGTGTCAACAATATATATGGTGGGTGTCATGGTTCAGAAAACATAGCAACAATGGATTTTGATGATTCAGAAGATGACTTGCTGGATAATGAAAGTGACGTATCCGATACTGATAGTCGAGGATCGATGCAATCAGAGGAGGCAATGAATTGCGAAGAACAGGAAGCGACAATGAAGGAATTGTTCTCATCACCGAAGAGGATCGAGGCACACACTGAGTCAAATCCACCTGAAATTGCTAAATCTGCTATGGGACAGGTACTAACCAATTTTCATTCTTCATTTCTAAACCACGCTTTCAAGCTTCATTCAATTTAACTTCGTCATTCAATGTATTGGAGTTGTCTAGTGGTCTTCTAGGAGGAGGGGGGAGAGGGTAGATGAGTTGTCGGGACACGGGAAAGAAATTTTTCAAGGGCTTGATTTGGACAGGAATGGGTGGGCAGATAAGAAAGATCGAGTAGTTTGGGCAGTTGGAAATTATGGGGATTAGGGGAAGGTTTCGACGGGGCAGTTGAAGAGAGAACTGAATAGGTTGAAGTGTGGTATTAATTACGAGAGAGGTTCATCCTCTAAGGGTCAGAAGGTTTTGTTATGAAAATTCTCACTTGGAATATCAGGGGAGGGGGGGACAGGAAAAAAAGAGAACTGGTTTGAACGGTAATACGAAAAGCAAATCCGGATTTGGTGGTGATTTAGGAAACTAAGAGAGAACATGTTGATAAGTGGTTTGTGTCTAGTATGTGGAAGGCTAGATTTGTTGATTGGGTCTTTTTGCCTTCGGAAGGCCGTGCGGGAGGTATACTTGTGATGTGGGACCCCAGGGTGGTGGTGGTTAATGATAACTTGATAGGGGATTTCTCGGTTTCAATTCAGATTACAGCTAATGACAATAACAGGTGGTGGTTCTCGGCGATTTATGGACCGGTTAATCCGCGAGAGAGAGAGAAATTTTGGGACGAATTATCAGGGTTGAGTTCTATTTGTGAGGAAAGATGGTGTTTGGGAGGCGATTTTAATGTGGTAAGGAATACGGGGGAAAAGATTAACAGCATTACATCCACCACGAGTATGTTGTGTTATGACAGATTGATAGAAGAACTGGGACTTCACAACCCCCCTCTTTTGAATGCCAAGTACACGTGGTCAAATTTCAGGGCTGATCCGATTTGTTGCCGACTAGACAGATTCCTCTTCACTAATGGATGGAGGGATCTTTTCCCTCAATTCAGACAAACGGCGCTACCCAGGATTACTTCGGATCATTGCCCGGTGATGTTTGATACCACGAAGTCGAAATGGGGCCCTTCTCCGTTCAGATTTGAGAATGTTTGGTTGACACATCACAATTTTAAAGCCCTTGTGCAGAATTGGTGGAATGACGGGGTGAATCAAGGTTGGGAAGGGTTTAAATTTATGACTAAGCTTAAAAGACTGAAAGGTGACATTTTAAGTTGGAATAAATATGTTTCGGCGATGTGGGGGTCAGAATTGCGGAGTTGACTTCTAGGATTAATCACTTGGACGAGTCTGAAGCCAATGGAGGAGGGTGTGAAATTTTACAGGCTGAAAGAAGGTCCTTAAGATGTGAGCTGGAAAATGTGGCATTTAAGAGATTCCAATTGGACAGTCAGAAGGCGAAACTGAAATGGTTGAAGGAAGGTGATCAAAATTCAAAATTCTTCCATTCCTTGTTGACCAACAAAAGGAACAGATCGATTATAGATAAGGTGGAGTTGGAGGATGGGTCACTGATTACGGATGAGGGACGGATTGAAGAAAACATTGTCAAATATTTCAAGAATCTGTATAGGAAGTCAGAGGGGGATGGGGGAGTTTTTGATGGTCTGGAATGGTGCTTTTTGGATACGGTTGAGGCGGAGGAGCTGGAGATTCTTTTTTCGGAGGTTGAAGTCAAAAAAGCAGTGTTTGAGAGTGATGGGACCAAAGCTCCAGGGCCGGACGAGTTTACATTAGCATTCTACCAACACAATTGGGACACGGTTAAGAAGGATCTCATGAAAGTCTTCGCTGAATTTTTTGAAGGAGGAGTGGTTAATCGCATTACAAATGAAACATATATTTGCCTAATTCCGAAGAAACAACATGCGATTAAAGTCAATGATTTTCGGCCAATAAGTTTGACGAGTTTGTACAAGATTGTAGCCAAAGTGTTGACCAACAGATTGAAGAAAGCTTTGAGCGGTACAATCGCCGAGAACCAGTGTGCTTTTATCAAAGGGAGACAAATTATGGATTGTTGCCTCGTTGCCAATGAAGTGGTTGAGGAGTATCGAAAGAAGAAAAAGAGAGGTTGGGTGCTTAAGGTAGCTTTGGAAAAGGCATATGACAATGTCGACTGGAGATTTCTAGATTGTGTGTTACAAAAAAAAAGGTTTGGGGATAGATGGAGGAAGTGGATAAGAGGGTGTGTGTCTAACGTCTCATTTTCGATTTTTATCAACGGAAGGCCGAGGGGAAAAATTTAGGGGTGAAAGAGGTATTCGACAAGTTGATCCTCTATCACCCTTTCTTTTTAATCTAGTTGTTGATGTTTTGGGGAGATTGGTTGACAAGGCGAAGGAGTTGGATGAGGCGAGAGGATTAGTGGTGGGAAAAGGAAAAGCCGAAATTTCTCATATTCAATTTGCGGATGACACGTTGTTTTTGGTACAAAAAAAGAAGCACGTCATGGCTCTAGTGGAAATAATCAAACTATTCGGTCTCAAGTCGGGTTTGAAGATTAATTTTGACAAAACTGTTATTTTGGGAATTAATTTCGAGAATCACGAAGTGGTCGGCTTGGCGCAAGAAATGGGATGCAAAAAAGATGATTGGCCAATTAAGTATCTCGGGTTACCACTGGGAGGTAAACCTATGACTTACGAATTTTGGGAACCGGTTCTATGAAACATTTCAAAAAAGTTATCAAGTTGGAAGAAGGCGTTTTTGTCAAAAAGGGGACGTCTGAATCTGATAAAGTTCGTATTAAGCGCAATGCCTTCCTACTACATGTCTCTGTTTAAGGTGCCAGTTAAGGTGGCCAAAAAGATGGAAAAAATGATGCGTGACTTCTTTTGGGATGGAATGGATGGGGATAGGCATTGTCATGTTGTTGGATGGGAGCAGGTTTGTAAACCAAAGAACAGGGGAGGGTTGGGTTTGGGGAATATCGGGTTGAGAAATAGAGCTTTACTTGGAAAATGGTGGTGGAGAGGTTCAAAGGAAAAGGACACTTTGTGGAAAAGAGTGATAACAAGCATTTACGGATTTCAAGATAATGGGTGGGATTTGGGGTTGTCCAAGAATGCAACATTCAGAAGCCCTTGGAAATATATTTCTCGAACATTCCCGGCAATCCATATTTTGAGTGGAACGGTTTTGAGAGGGGGCAATCACATTCGGTTCTGGGAGGATGTTTGGGGGGGAATGGATCCTTTTTTGAAAGAGCGTTTTCCATCTTTGTTTAGAGTTTGTATTAATATTAATAAACCAATTCGGAGCTTCTTAGAGGTTGTCCATGTAGGAGAGAGTCAAACTTACCGATGGATGTGTGCTTTCGGAGACATCTAAATGATTTCGAGATGGGGGAGTTTGCTACTCTTCTGGGTTTTTTAGATACGGTCAGGGTAGAGGTGGGTGCTGAGGATTACAGGGTTTGGTTGGGGGATTCTACGGGTTTGTTTTCGGTCAGGTCTTTTTACTAGTCTTTCTTTCCGGTTCACATTTTCCCACTCTTCTCGTGTCATGATCATATATGGAAAGTACCTATCCCACAAAAGGTTCAGATTTTCTCGTGGACTGTGGATTTGGGTAAACTTCCTACATCAGACTCGCTGCAACGAAGATGGCCAACTTGTGCTTTAAGTCCGCATTGGTGTACACTATGTCAGAGCCATGAGGAGAACCAGTATCATTTGTTGATACACTGCCCCTTCTCGCGAGGATTATGGACTATGGTGATGCAAGAGCTCATATGTTATTGGGTCTTTCCGCAGAGGGCACGAGATATGTTTATTATTGAGCCAGGTATTTCAGCGGGGAAAAAAGTTAACAGATTCTGGTATGTTATCGTTCACTTCACTTTTTGGACAATATGGCTCGAGAGAAATAATAGAATCTTCAACGACTCATTCGCCACTGCCAACGAAATCTGGGATGTTATTAAGTTCATGGTTGCGGCATCGATAACAAAGCTCAGAGATTTCAATCATTTATCTTTATTAGATGTTGTTAGAGACTGGAATTTTGTATTGTCCTGATTGATGGTGTATTGCTTTCGTTTATTTCGCGGATTACTCATCCGCTTGTAATATAAAATGACATTATTATATAAAATTATTGTTTCTTATGAAAAAAATATTATTCCGCTGCGTGTTGTCACTAGGTGTTACAACATCTAGGACAACATTTAAATCTGATACACACAGCTTTTTATAGTTTATGTTAAACAAAATCCCCTACACCTTACAACCAGTCATCTCCGTTCCTTTGAGTAGGTAAAGAACATAATTACATTGGCTGATGAAAATCCCCTTCTTCGATCTGACAATTCCATCCAGAGAATATTTCAGCTTTCCAATGTCCTCGATATCGAATTCAACTCCAAGAAGTTTATCTCAAGATAATCATCTCCAGTCATGATAATGTCATTAACATAGACAATTAGGATGGCCACTTTAGCAAAATGACAAGCTTCACAAGGTCGATCTGATGGTCGGAAAGAACCAGGAATGCATGCTATATGCTGGACTTCGAGCGTGAGGAGGCCCGCTGGATAAGCTTAAGAATCAAAGATTGCATCAACTCACCACTGTCAGACGCGGATTTCTACAGATTCAGAGGACGAAATGCGGTGTTCACGATACAAAAAATTTATAACAAACGTGGAAGGTTTCTGGAATTGTCAAAATACAGTCAACAAGGAAGAAAAAAAATCACAATCGTCCCCAGCGGTTTCAACTCAACGGGATGGAGAAATATAGCAACTACTTTGGGAAAGTTGATGACATGGTCTAATCAGAGGGAGAACATACAAGGTAATCAAGGACCAAATCAGAGGAAGTTCAGCAGCGATAAGCAGGATGATAGGATGATACGGGGGGATCAAAGCCGAGGGCGGATGAAAAATCTGGACGACAGTGAGAAACAATTCTTAGGCAGGAAATGGGATGAAACACTCATTGTTACCAAAGGAAGGGAGAACATCTCCTGGGAATTAATTCAAGAGGCTCTCGGGAAAGCAACAAATAGGAAAGTTCATCTATTCCCGTTCCAAGCAAACAAATCGGTGTGGTGGCCATCAAATGCTGCTGATTTCTCTTTTTACCTTAAATTGAAGAGAGGATTCTTCGACAATGGGATTTCCTTGGATTTTGAGGGATGGACAAAAGATATCAACATGACATATACTGTTGAAAAATGTTGCAATAGCTGGATTAGCATCTACGGGTTACCATGGCACTTATGGACGATGGATAATTTTAAAATCATTGGGGATCAATGCGGAGGATTGTTGGATATCGGTGATGATACTCTAACATTTAGTGATCTAGGTGCAGCTAAAATCAAGGTCAAGGGAGCTGAAGGAGGTTTCATCCAAAGCAGATTGCAAATTCCAGTAGAAGGAGAGTTAGGAGAGATAAGTACAAGGGTTGAAACTTTTGACCCTATAGCTTATCAACAGTACGAAAAGCAAACTTATGCTCAAGTTGTGGTGAACGGAAAAAGGACTTTGGCGGGGTGGGGTAACAATAACATTCGCAGGTTACAAACTCCTAAGGAGGTAGTCAAAGGCGGGTTTAGTATAGGAAATCAAGACAGGGAAGTCCGGTCAAACCATGCACTAAACAAGGAAGAATTGGAGAGAGTAACTGGATTGGAAAACAAAACAAATCAGAAGGAAAGCAAGCAGGGATCCAGTTTGCGGGAGGAAAATCAGAAATTATCGGCAAGCAAGAGCGTTAAGTCGACATCAAGTGCAGAAGGCAAGGTGATCAAAATTCTCTCGAAACTCGTCCCAAAAGATCATACAAAATTTTGAAGCTCATCAATCAATTCAATGAACAATAGGACAACCGAGGTGCAGGAAAGTGGAGAGGGTGTAGTATAGAAGATCTAAGAGAGGTATGATCGAGAACAACGGTGAATCCAGTATACACAGGATTAAATTCAAGGGTTTAAGCAACTCGAACAAGAGGATATGCGAACTGGATGGCAGAGATGAGATAGAACCTGATGACTCACAAGACGATCTGTTAGAGGTTGAGCTGGAATTCTCATAAACGGAAAGCCAGATTTCAACTCGATCTGAGCAGTCTGCTACAATGGAAAAAGACTTCGAGGCTTTGGCGGGGATGTTCTCACCATCAAAAGAACCTAATACTTCCGAAAAGCCACATAAAACGGAAAATACGAGTTCTAACATGGGACAGGTATTGAATGGAATTCATTCTTCACTTTTAAACCACTGTTTCACACTTCATTCTTTTTTACCAGCGATGTTTTCAGTTCTGGGGTTGTCTAGTGGTTTATTAGGAGGAGGTAGGGTGAGGGTAGATGAAAAGCCGGGAATTGAGAAAGAAATTTTCAAAAGGGCTGAGATGGTCAACACAAAAGGTTCTGGGAAGGTTACAGAGGAGGTAGTCACAGATGGAATTGGTAGGGAAGGGGTTAAGAGATCAACTGGTATTTTGAGTAAAGAACTTCACAGATTGAAGTGTGGGATTAACTACGAGAGACGCTCGAGCTCGAAGGGAACCAATGCATCATTATGAAAATCTGTTCCTGGAATATAAGAGGTGGAGGGGCAGCATCAAGGAGGGAGTTAATCAGGAATGTTGTACGCTACGAAAAACCAGAAATAGTGGTGCTATTGGAAACCAAAAGGGAACGGGTGGACAGGAAATTTGTTGCTAGTGTTTGGAAGTCCAGATTTGTTGATTGGGTACGCCTACCGTTGGTGGGAAGAGCGGGGGGTATTCTGGTGATGTGGGATCCTAGAGTGTTGGCAGTTAGCTTGATCGGCGACTTTACGGTGTCGATTGAGATCTGCATGAATGATGGAATCAAATGGTGGTTCTCCACTGTTTATGGATCGGTAAAGCCAAGACAGCGAGATAATTTTTGGGATGAATTAGCAGGGTTGAGTTCGATTTGCGGTGACAAGTGGTGCTTAGGATGTGATTTTAATGTGGTCAGGAACACGGGTGAAAAAATGAACAGTCACTCCATAACCACGAGCATGATGTGTTTTGATGTTTTGATATAAGAATTACAGCTTCATGATCCCCCACTATTGAATGCAAAATAAACTTGGTCGAACTTTGGGGCTGAACCGATTTGTTGTCGCTTAGACAGATACTTCTTTTCTAAGGGTTGGAGAGAAATCTCCCCAATTTCAGACCAACGGTTTTACCTTGGACTACGTCGGATCATTGTCCAGTGATGTTCGATACGGCAAACTTGCGGTGGGGTCCGACTCTTTTCAGGTTCGAGAATGTTTGGCTGACACATTTCAAGTTCAAAGACTTAGTTAAGGAATGGTGGAATAATGGGGCTAATCGGAGGTGGGAAGGGTTACAAGTTTATGAAGAACTTGAAAAGGATCAAAGATTATGTATCTAAATGGAACAAAGAGATATTTGGTGATGTTGGAATTAGAATCAAGGAGTTGAACAGTAAAATAAAGCTGCTGGATGATTTAGAAGGGAGGGGGAGGTGGTCTGAAATTCTGAAAGAGGAAAGGAAAGACTTAAGGTGCGAGTTGGAAAAAATGCTACTTAGATCTCAAATGGAGAGGCAAAAAGCGAAAATTAATTGGATTATGGAAGGGGATCAAAACTCGAAATTTTTCCATTCGATATTGACTAACAGAAGGAACAGAGCGATGATAGATAAAGTGCAATTGGAGGACGGGTCCGTGGTCACTAAGGAGAAACAAATTGAAGAGTAAATCATTAGATTCTACAGAAGATTGTACAGGAAATCGGAAGGGGCGGAGGGTGATTTCGATGGAGAAGATAGGGAATTTCAAGGATTGGAATGGAGTCAAATAGATGGGACTCAAGCAGAAGGGTTGGAGACACCATTTTCGGAGGAAGAGATTAAAAAAGCAGTCTTTGAGTGCAAAGCCTTTTTATTTTATGTCGATTTTCAAAGTGCCAAAAAAGGTGGGAAAAAAATGGAAAAATTGATGAGGAATTTTTTTTGGGATGGGGCCGACGGGGAAAATCATTGTCATGTAGTAGGATGGGAACAAGTGTACAAACCAAAGGAAAAAGGAGGTCTGGGATTGGGAAACATCTGTTTACGGAATAAGGCACTTCTTGGGAAATGGTGGTGGAGAGGATCGGTGGAAAGTGAGACTGTGTGGAAAAAAGTGATTATTAGCATTTATGGTAGTCAAAATAATGGATGGGACTTGGGGTTGGCGGGGAATACGACCTACTGAAGTCCTTGGAAATGTATTTCTCAAACTTACCCGGCTTTTCATCAGTTGGTTAGGGGGGTGATCAAGGAGGGCAATACCATTCGGTTTTGGGAGGATGAGTGGGAAGGGGGGGTCTCGCTTAGAAATCGCTTTCCGTCATTATTTCAAATATGCACTATTAACTAACAAACCAGTCCTTAGCTTTGTTGATGTTGCCACTAGCAGCGTTAATTCTTTTACCCAATGGGATGTCCGATTTAGAAGGAATTTTAATGAGACAGAAGAGAGAGTATACAGTACTATTCGGTGTCCTACAGGACGTGCGTTTGGAGTGGGGTGTTGAGGACTATAGATTTTGGTTGGGGGAATCATTAGGGTTTGTTTTCTGTTAAATCTTTTTATAAGTCATTTTTTCCCACTTCTATTTCAAATTCATTCACATACTATCATAACATTTGGAAAGTACCTGTCCCACCGAAAGTTCAAGTTTTTTCGTGGATTGTGGCTTTGGGGAAGTTACAGACTTGCGATTCAGTGCAAAGAAGATGGCCGGCCTCTGCCTTATGCCCACATTGGTGTTGCTTGTGTCGAGGAGAAGAAGAAAATCAGGATCATATACTACTACATTGTTCTTTCTCATACAACATTTGGCTCAACGCATTAAAAAAGATGGATTTGCTATGGGCGTTCCCGGAACATGCAAGAGATATATTTGATATAGAACCCAGCTTCCAAACAGGGAGACAACATCTCAGATTCTGGTATATGATTGTTCATTGTATATTCTAGTCCATTAGGTTGGAAAGGAATACAAGAATTTTTTAAGACAAGTCCGAGTCGGTTCAAGAAGTCTGGGATAAAATAAAATTCAGAGTTGCGAATTGGTCAACGATAGTGCCAGAATATAAACATCTTCGTATCTCTGATTTAGTTAGGGATTGGAAATTTGCATGGTCATGATTATGAAGTTGTAGTTTTGATTGTATTTACTTCATCTGGTGCGGATTCCTTATCCGCTTTATGTAACCACTCATTAACATTAATAAAATTTGTTTCCTATAAAAAAAAAATTGCTTTTCATATGGTCTGAAGCCCCTTAATTTATGACCCAAGCGCTGATATTTTGAAGGACAGAAAGTGCCAACAGATTATTACCTATTTGTGCAATCAAACCGACAGGAACATTAGGTGCATAATAAGATTGTAGCAATTTTAGAAGATGATTTAATTGCTCTTTGCTGAACGAGGGTGCCTCGGTCTCATTTGTTGTAGGAGTATTCGATTTCTTCAGCCTGCCATTTTGTGGGTTTCAATGCAGCTTCTAGCAAGTTTCTTGTGTATGGTGGCTTTCTACAATATTCACAATTGCGGCCAATTTTGTCTCCTACAAGAGGGTTCTAGAGGATTTACGGCTAGCATGAGCTTCAGGAATGGCCAGGGCTGATCCTTCGACAGATTCCATTTTACGAGTAGTTTTTTTTCCTAACATAACCTGTCTACGACTCTCTTCTCGCCGCACCTCTGCAAAAACTTCTCCAATGGATGGAATAGGGTTTCTCCCAACAATTCGGCCACAGACTTCATCATATTCAATGTTTAATCCTGCAAGAAACTTAAAGACGTGACTAACATCGACCATTTTTTTATAGTATATGCAGTCATCGGGTAATTTCCACTCGTAATAATTAAGTCCAGATCATGCCAAATTCTCTTAAGGGAATTGAAATATGAAACCACAAAATTCTCACCTTGGCGAATTTCCCCAAGTCGTAGGTTTAATTCGTACACCTGGGATTGATTCCCTAAATCCGAGTACATCTAAGAAACACTTTCCCATAACTCTTTGGTTGTTAAATAGCAAAGATAATTCGCAGTTATCTCTTCGGCCATGGAGTTGACCAACCAAGTCATCACAATTGAGTTTTCAGCATCCCAAGTGGCATAGGTTGGGTTTTTTCATCGGGCTTTGTTGTTTCACCTGTAATATAGCCGATCTTACCTCTCCCCCTGATGTACATTCTAACTGCTTGAGACCATCGAAGGAAATTGTCACCATTGAGTCGGATTGTAGTGATCTGAATGGGATGATTTTCAGATGGGTTTCGAACAAGTTGAGTCTCGGTTAAAGGAGGCAGGGAACTCTCGGCCTTAGATATTTTTCGGAAGCAAATTTAAGCCCTAGGATCTTTGATTTGGCTCTAATACCAAATTGATTCACGCATGGCTATGGTCTTGACATCTCATTTTCTTGGGAGGGCTCTCATCACTTTTTGTGCAACTTCTTGGTTGTTGTACTCCTTCCCAAGAGGAGTCAGCTCGATTACAATGCTACTGAATCTTTTATCGAACTCATTCATGGTCTTTCCAGCCTTCATTTTGATGTCAAAATTCTGAATGACTATCAACTTGTTCTCTTTGGTCTGGTCATTCCCATCACAGAGTTGGGTTAGTTTCTCCCACGTCTCCTTAGCTGTAGAACAAGTTCTAATTTTGCTAAACATATTTTTATCGAAACTTTTGTAAATGATATCTTTGGCCATGTTAAAACATGCACAAGTATAAATACTTGCGCGGTGACTTAGGGCAAAATATTTACTAGAAAATTGTAAATAGTTTACAAAAACAAATATTAGTTACATGAAAACTATCTTCCTTGACAACTCAAGGAAATAAATTGCATCAAAAATAAACTAAACCCAAAACCCAAGACGCAACTACAGTATAGTCTAAACTGGAGCCACAAATAATTCTTCAACCAACACTGTCCACGAATGTTGTCTTCGAGTGTTTCCAACGCCACACGGCAACACAGTACACAGCTTGAGTCAATCACGCAAACTCTTCACTGAAGTAAATTGTCGCTTTTCATGCTAAGCTTTTCTGCTCTCCATTTTCTCTCAAAAAAACCACGCACCGCCGCAAAGTTTATCTCTTATTTATATATTACCTTTGACCTAGAGTTCATTCCATAAAAGAGTCCTACACTATATGGAAACAAGAGTTTTATTAGGACATAAACTCCTTTCACTGGTGATATAATATCTAGGGATTAAATCAAATCTTGTTAGTCTAGAAAGGTAAAACTCTAAATTATTATATTTCAATATTATCAATGAAGGAAAATAATTAAGGAATAAGATATTCCTTTCAATCTCACCTTTTTTGCCTTTCTAGACAAAAAATAAAAAATGGTGATATTCATTTTTTCTGCATCTATTCATGCTCCCCCTGAGTTAGAGTTATCTCCCCCTAAATTCAGGCATGAACTTAGAACACTTAACAACTTATTCAAAAGATCATATTACTAATATGCTAAAGGTTATTACAACCAATTAGCAAGCTGCATAGAGAAAAAGATAAGTAAATCATCAAAACAAAAAAACATCCAAAGCAGACTAAGGAGAGTCTTCATCTCCTTCTCCATCTATAGCTCCTTAAGCTCCCGTTGCTTCCCCCATTTTTGCTGCTGCTGCTCCCCTTTTTTGACCAAAATGCACTCCTACTTCCAGAAGCAATCGGAACTCAACAATCTGATTTTCATAGTAAGCAATGAGCTCATTTGCAGTTTGGATTTGTTTCAATCCAAAATCTCTATGTGCCTGCAAAACAGAGGTAGATAATATAACAAAGTCATGCAGTGTTCGAGTGGATGAAGAGGCTGTGTTGTCAACATCGTGGGCATCATCGGTAGCAGACCACGGAAGATCAAGCTTCTTATTTCCTTTGAAGTATGCTAGAACTATCTATAGTGTTTCGCCCATATCAGAGAAAGACTCGTCAATGTCCTTGACAAATCCCTGGGATTCCAGGATCCCATAGATCAGGGACGGAAAAGGCAACCTGGTTGATTTCAATCCACCCTCCGCGAATTGTAGAACTTTCATGAACACCAGTTTCCCAAAATTGAAGGGACTTACCCGTACCAATAGTAAATAGGACAAAGGCTTGTGGTCTCGTAACCACAGTTGTATTGGAGGAGGGGGTCCAGTTGCTGATCGATGTCTTATGCAAGACAAAATAAAAGGAGGTCAGATTCTGTGCAGAGAGACGCTTAGGGCGACTTGGAAATTGTGCGATCGGCCCACCTGTGAGAACAATGGTGATGTCATCAATGTCAGGAGTAATTTCATCCTCTTCATCAGATGAGGTGTTATAGAATGCGTTGATCACATCGGGAGAGAATTTAAAAATATTATCTCGCACAAAAACCCTCCCAAATTTGACTGACCGGTCATCTCCTACGCTTGAGATGAGATTGCAGTAGAACTCCAGAACTGGTTTCCTAGCGTAGGGAAGCACGACTTACACTGTTGCACCAATCCCTCGGGTTTTGAGAAAGGCTTTCAGATTTTGCCTCTCATAGGCTTCAATATCAATGTTTCTTTCTTCAATGAATTCTCGATTCACATATAAAGGCCATTGAGATAAGGCGGCCACAGAGTAAAATTTTGTTGAGAAGGACGTACCCAAATCATAGTCGTCGGAATCAATGTTGTCCTGGGTGTTGACAACATGAGCCTCAACATCAGCAAAGTCTTCAGACGGCTCATTTTCTAGACCTTAACTTTCCTCAGACTCTCCCAGGTCAATAAGTTTTCCTTGGACTCGAAATCGGAGTCAGAAGACGAACCATCAGAGGGATCAAGGTGATTATCTTGAAATTCTTGGAGCATTTCTTCATTAGGTTCTTCAGCAACATGAAAGTTTTTATTTGGGGCTCTTTCTTCTCTTAACCGAGCAAGGATTTTTGCCAAGGACTATTCATTGTCAGAGAGCTCAACAGGATCGCTCGGTCCTACAGAAACATCAGTTTCTTTAACAGCTAAAATAGAAGACGGCCTCTTGTTAGTAGCAACAGATTTTGGTCTTGCAACCAACTCAAAAGTCTTCATCATCAGAGTCATCTCCAGATGAGAAATCATGGTCCAGAAGATTGGCAATGGAGGAGGATGCGCAAGGCTTATTGGATGGAGCGAAATCAGAGTCATACCCTGCTTGGCGCTTGGATCGCCTTGGTTGCAGAGGTACAGGAAAGACCCGATTCAATTCTTCAAAATTTGGCAGATTTTCAACATCTATTGCGTTGTCTGGCTCCCCAGAAGCAACGATTTCAAACGGTATTGGGTTTTCAGCAACAGCAACCATCTGAAGAGGATTAATGACGGTATTGGGTTTTCAGCAACAGCAACCATCTGAAGAGGATTAATGGCAGATGGTTCTATAGGTGGTGTTGTGGGTGGTGTTTCCACACGAGGTCAAACACTAGTACGAGCAGCCATTTCACTCCGAATGTTGTACGGGTCGTATCTAGTTTTAGCCATTTGTGAATAGTAAAACAAGGATCATAGAATACACAAGCACAAGTAATCGCACATAAAGTAGAACATGAGCGGAGAAAGCCAGAAAAAACTTGGAGCAATAATTAGTTTTGCACACACAGTCGCAAAATATAAATATCCTAAGGCCCAACGATAATAATGCATGCAGTGACAGCCATTCAGTTCCTAACAAAACTGGCAGGATTTACTAACGGTTATATTTTCTCGAAACTAATCCACATCTTTAATCGGCGTTTACCTTCACAGCCAACGGTAAAGTGAATTTGAACCAATGCAATCATATTTCCAGAGAATTTTCCAGGTGTAACTCCACATCGATGTAACCAACTGATTTACACAATCACAAAAATTCAAAATTAAAAAGGTTGGGGTTTTCTTCAAATGTTATCAATTAAAATGTGATAGCCCACTGAGCAAAATAAGATCACATACCCAATCAGAATGCATGTCCTGATTATGCCTAAAATATGATGTAATATTAGAAGTGTCAGGTAGTGAACGAATTGTGATTTGTCTGATCTCGATGTTGGCAACACCCCTCAGTATGAGTCAAACTTCCGTGAACTTTCTGTTTTTCTTCTTTTTGCTCAAATTTTCTAAGTCACTTTCACATTGAACAAGATCATGGAATACACGAATACCCTTAACTACTTGATGACTTAGATTGAGCATAAATCACACTTCAGTTCTTGATTGAAAGTTTGAATATTAACAAAGAGCATCCTTCGGAAATTTCCATAATAGTAGAGACTTATAAAAAAAAAGGATGAATGAGATTATGCAATATGTCTAGCATCCTATAAAAGACACGCATGCTTGGTGATGTCACATGTGTTACAACACACACATGAGTGATCATTGTGCACACAAGCTAAGAGACTTTTGAAAGTTGGAAAATCTCTCAAAATCTAAAGGTTTTGTGAAGATATCAGCCAGTTTATTCGCAGTCCTAACAAATTCCATTCAAATTATACTCTTCTCAGCCAAATCTCGAATAAAGTGATGTCTTATGTAAATGTGTTTTATTCGGGAGTGTTGTACTGGATTTTGGAAATATCATTGTAGCATATTCAAGAAACAAACACTTATCGCTCTTAGAGTCAAATTTTGCTAAGTGATCTCTATCATTTAAGGCATAGCATACACAACCAAAAACATGAAAGTATTTAAGATTTGGTTTCTTTCCCATTATTATCTCCTAGGGTGTCATAGTTGAACCGCTTCTTAAGTACTACTATTTGCAATATGGCATGCACTGTTTAGGGCCTCAGCCCAAAAACGCTTTGAAATGTTCTTTGAGCTCAATATCACCTCAGCCATTTCTTGTAGTGTTATATTCTTGCGTTCGTCTACGCCATTTTGTTATGGAGTTTTTGGGGCAGAAATTCATGTGAAATACCTTTCTTATCACACATGGATGAAAATTGTGAATTCTTAAACTCCTTACCATAGTCAGTTCTGATCTTACCAATTCTCAAAGTATGCAAATTAGTAATCCTTGCATGTAATTTCTTAAAGAGATCAAATGTCTCTGATTTTTCTCTAAGGAAACTTATCCATTTCAACGTGAGAAATCATCAACACAGACAAGCGAAAATATTTCTTACCACCAAGACTTTCCATTTCCATTGGACCCATAAGATCTATCTATAAAAGCTCAAGACATCGTGTAGTCCCAAAATGTTGCAACACTTGGTGCAGAACACGGGTTCGCTTACCTTTTTGGCATGATCCACAAACATATGCAGTTCCTGAACTTAAATTGGACATACCTCGTACAACATTATATTTACTAAGGTTCTTCAATGTCTTGAAGTTTGCATGCCCCAATTTTTGATGCTATAAGTCCAATTCACTTGCTTTGGTACTTCGGCAAGCATGATCTTCACCCAGTTGTTAACAATTGTCAGCAGATCTAATACCTGACATGATACAAACATTAGCTTTATCAAAAACTTCACAATTATTTTTATCAAAATTAACATGCAGGTTCTCATCAACAGAGTTGACTAATGCTTATTAAGTTTGATTTGAGTCCCTCAACATGAGCACATTGTGAAGTTCTGGAAGTTCATTCACATTCAAGGTCCCTTTACCAACAATTTTTCCTTTTGCACCGCCTCTGTAGGTCACACGTCCACTTTTTAGTTCAACGTAGTCAGTGAGGTGTTCCTTAGAAACTGTCATGTGACGCGAGCACCCACTGTTGAAATACCATACACCTGCAATGTTAGTTTTCAAGGATGTATAAATGAAAGTGCATCGAATTTCAGTCTTGAGTACCCAAACTTTCTTTACGAGAGGTTTCTGTTGACAGTGTTGCGCTTGGTGTTGTGCAACACCCGATTTGCTTCTCAATTCATATATCATCTCTCAGCTTAAAGCAAAAAGGTTTGATGTGCCTGGCTTAGAGTAGTAGTGGCAAATAAAATGTTGTTTTCTTTGTGTTGGCCTTTGAGCCGAATCTGGATTCTTGGTTGGTAGAGTCTTGACAGAATGACCAACCCTTTAAGGGGTCAAAGTAACTTTACTTTCTTTAAAAAAAACAGTAGATGGTGATCCAGAGTTGGAAGATTCTCCACGTTCAAACATGTTGTTTGTATATTCAAGACCAGTTTTACTGTCTTTTCACATCATCAACATAGAGTCAAGTTTCGTTGAACTCGAGTTAAATCCGACAAGAGTCTTTGTAGCCTTTTCAAGATCTTCTTTGACTTTGCACAATTCATGGTCCTTTTTACTCAACAATACTTCAAGTCAAGACACACACTCTTTTAGGTCTGTATTCTCTTTTGAGATGATCGAATTTATCTTGTTTCTTTTGATCCAGTCCTCGTATAGTTCTTCATACATTGTCTGCACATTCTCTTATGTAAGTTCATCTTCCTGGATTTCTAGATTACTCGAATCACCGAGAGGTTTAGCATTGAGACATAGATTTTGAAGAGGTGTTGCGATCAGGTGTTGCAACACCTAGCGGATTGACTTGCAGCCAGTGTTTTTTCATAGCGGATTTCTTATCCGCTAATTGTAATCACTATTTTTCATTCAATCAATATATTATGTTTCTTATCAAAAAAAAAAATCTTCTCCTTTACTGGATTCCTACTCTTCTTCAGAATCTTCATCGCTCAAGGAGACTGTCATACCTTTGTTCCTTCGAAGTCTGTTGGCACACTCATTTGCGTAGTGACCGAATCCAGCATTCTCTGCACTGCACAGATTCTAATCTTTTAAAATCTGGTTGAATCATCAATTCCTTCCTTAGTCTGATTTGTCATTGAGTAAATGCAGGCCTTTTATTTTTCTCAGGAGCAACAAAGGGTGGTTTCGTTGGTTGTACATATTACTTCTTGTCTCTCATCTTTTTTAGGTAACCACCGAATTTCTTTATGATCAACGAGATGAAATCTTCAAACAAATCAGACTCGTTGACTTCCTGAGATAATTGAATTAAGTCATTGAAAGAGTCATTAGAAACTTGCAGAGCAATGGTCTTCCCTTTGTTTCTTTTCTGCAAGTCCAAATTCATCTCAAATATCCTAAGAGAGCTTATCAAAGCCTCCAGGTTTAGCGTGGAAGTGTCCTTATACTCATCAATTGCACAGATTTTGATGTTGAAACGTTCTGGAAGATATCTCAAGACCTTGCTGACCAGTCTTTCATTTGACATTGGATCACCGAAGCTAAAGGGTTCATTTGCAATATCACGCATCCTTCGATCATATTCAACGATTGTCTCGTTTTCTTCCCTTCTAAGGCTTTCAAATTTAGAGGTTAACATCCTTAGTTTGGTTCTGCGTACACTCTCAGATCCTTCGCAGTGCTTCTGAAGAATATCCCACGCATCTTTGGCAGAGATGCAGTTGGTGATCAGACTAAAGATAGTGACATCAACCGAAGTGAAAATTGCATTGAGTGCTTTTGAATTGAAATTCGAGGTTTGAACCTCATCAATTGTCCATGCACTCTCTGGTTCTATGTGACTATCACCATCCATACCGACAGTTCTTAGAGTAGACCAATTATCTAAAACTCGTTGCCATGCTCTTTCTTCGATGGATTTAATGTGCATCCTCGTTTTAACTTTCCAAAGCATAGTTGGATCCATCCAAAATTGTTGGTCGAAAAGCAGTGTTAACAGATAGCGCGTCCATCGTCTTTTTGCCTGTTTAACCAAAAATAACAAGAATCAACACATAGGATATCAAGAGTTGGCTCTGATATCACTTGTAAGGTTGTTTAACATAAAATTACAGAAAGTAATTAAATTTAGTGTATCAGATTTAAGTGTTGTGTGCAGGTGTTGTCAACATCTATTCACAACATGCAGCGGAATGTATTAATTTAACACACAGATAAACTTTAATAAGTAGAATACGACAGACTAAAATATGCACAAGTATAAATACTTGCGCGATGCATCAGGGCAAAATATTCACTAGAAAATTGTAAATAATTTAAAAAAACAAATATTAGTCACACTTATGAAAACTATTTTCCTAGACAACTCAAGGAAATAAATTGTCACGCCCCGACATAAAAACCCACTTACACTCGATTCGAAAATACGGTTCGAACTTGACTTCTACTCGGACGAAGCTTCGGCCGAACTTGGTCAGCACTTCCTCGATTTCTTGGAGCAGAGTTTGTGGTTATTTCAGCAGCAATTCGACGTATTTTGTCGTGGCTCAAAATGACCGCACGAAGCTTCCTTTTCTCCATTGCCTTGGCCGAAAGTTTGGAGGGAATTAAGAAGAATTTTGAGTGTGTTGTTTGCTACAACACATGAGGTATTTATAGGTGAAAAAGTGACTCTTCCCCTACCCTTACATCAGCCGAAATATGGTCTTCCAAATGCCCAAGGATGATGGTCCAAGTGGCTTCCAAATGGTCAAAGTTTATCCAAAACCAAAGGTCACTTTGGTATACTCAATGGTCACTTCTTACACATTGATTATGTCCAACTTTTAGCTCTTTTTATGGCTATATTTTTTACTCTTTTAGGACAAACATCAATGAGTTCCCTTGAGCTGAGGGTTTAAGCTCATGAGCTAGGGGTTTTCTCCCAAGAATGAATGAGCTTCCTTGAGCTGAGAGTTTTAGCTTGTGAGCTAAGGGTTTCTTCAATGAGCTTCCTTGAGCTGAGGGTTTTAGCTTGTGAGCTGAGGGTTTCTCTTCCGAGCGACGTCCCTTCAATTCTTATGGTTTTGCAATGCTTTGGTTTATTTTTGAGCTACTTCCGAGCTGATTTACTTCAAAAATTCGGATCCTCGCATAAATTGTATCCAAAATAAACTAAAATCATAACCACAGATGCAACTGCAGTATCGCCTAGACTGAAACCACAAATAATTCTTCAACCAACACTATACACGAGTGTTGTCTTCGAGTGTCTCCAACACTACACGGCAACACAATACACAGCGTGAGTCAATCACGCAAAATCTTCACTCAAGTAAATTATCACTCTTCGTGCTAAGTTTTTCTGCTCTCTGTTTTCTCTCTCAAAAAACACGCGCCGCCGCAACGCTGAACTCTTATTTATACATTCTCTTTGACCTAGAATCCATTCCACAAAAGAGTCCTGTATCATATGAAAACAAGAGTTTTTTTTATGACAAACTCTTTTCACAGGTCATATAATATCTAGGGATAATTCAAATCTTATTAGTTTAGAAAGTTAAAACTCTAAATTACTATATTTCAATATTATCAATAAAGGAAAATAATTAAGGAATAAGATATTCCTTTCAGCCTTCTTCTTATCTTCGGCAATACACTTTATTCCCGGTTATCAACCATTTGTGGAGCTCCGTCTGATATAGCTACAAGAGTGTTGGCCTTCATGATCTTCATGGGACCATAAGTTATGACATACCACATGTCATCATCTTAGGCTGACAAATGTGCTTGCTTCTGAATTTTTCAATCATTGTATTCTTCTGTAGAAAACATAGGAATTCTGTTAAAGGATGCCATGGATGTATATAATAGTTTAGAGATCGGAAAAACACTATCTGACACTAGTGGTTATCATCAAGCGTTTACTACTAGGCCAAAAGCTATAGCTGTTAGCCAAGGCGCAACTCTATTTTCTTATACTCGTGGCACCGCAGAGTGCACCCAGTTAAGATCTAGCTTCCCTCATGCATGTTTAGCCCAAAATTACAGGTTAAGATCTTTCGTCACTCTTTAACGATCCACCTGGCCAACCAGATCAAGCGGTGCAACATCAATATCTTGACGCACGAGAACTTCCTATGAGGTCTCTTATCCCAATACCACTCTCACTCATACACGCTTAACACAACATTTCCCCTCCAAGAATTGTAGAAATATACTTCTTGGGAGACTCGAACTCATGATCTCGCTTTGTACCACTAGTTAGGATCGAAAAATGAGCTTAGAGATGGGTGAATAAACTCTTTAACAAATATAGCAGATTTTTCAAACTGAGTTGTGTTAGCAGCTCGAGTTACTTTTCCGGTCTGACTAAGTGCTTTGAGCAACTAAAAAGATTTTAAGAGTGGAAGCAGCTCGATACACAAACTGAACTTAATATACAAAACAATAAGTAAATAACCGATAATAAAGATAATCGAGAATTTGTTTATGGAAGTTCGAACACAAAGCTTCTACGTCTCCCCTTCTTCTGTTTCCAAAATAATTTCACTTGAAGATTTTATTAGCACAACCCTTGTACAAAACCCACTTCAGCTCGGTTCAATAACACTTTGAGCTGAAACTCCAAGCAACTGCACAACTTCAAGTTGTTCAGAAATAAGATTTATGACAGTTACAAGCTTTCTCAATACAATTCAGCTCAGGTACATGAAGGATCGGTGAGAATAAAACAAGTGCACAAATTGATTCTAAATCA
The DNA here is from genome assembly GCF_012295235.1 of Primulina huaijiensis. Taxonomy (NCBI): domain Eukaryota; kingdom Viridiplantae; phylum Streptophyta; class Magnoliopsida; order Lamiales; family Gesneriaceae; genus Primulina; species Primulina huaijiensis. Next base: position 248,847 of record NC_133322.1, read on the forward strand.
ATCTGGTAAACTTTAATGTGTGCAGATCAGCATGAAGATAGAACTTTGAGATATGCTGATAAAAATTCGGAAAATTTTCGTTAATATTCAGAATTTCAGAGTTTCAGTTGTCTTCAACATTTATGATGCATCCTTTTTCATAGATAATAGCTCCAACATTAATAAATTTGAACGGTACTCATAGATGTACTGGATGCCCGATAACTCATAAGAGAATGCCACATGTTCTTCTCGTCTATCCAAATATAATACTGAGCAAATAAATTCCCTTAGACACTATCTATATATGGTAACCAACAAATCTTTTAATTTTGTTACGGAGCCAAAATGTAGGTCCTTTGTTGATTGAATTCAAATTAAACTCTGAGATATATGTCTGTTGTACGTACATAATGTTTTTAGATCAGTTCGATCAGCCTTTACTGACTTACAGATTTAGCTCGATTTATCCTTGACTGATGTGGAAGATCAGATATGTACCATTCTATTCTTTGAGCTTATCAGACCAATTTTAATTCAGATCAGTTTACTTAAGTGATTGCTTATCTGATTAGCTTTCTTCATCAGATCAGATCAGTTCAGTTAAGTATTCATCTATTCAGTACTCTGTATCAGATCAGATTGATCCCGTTGATGATCAGTGTCCAGCAATTTAGTCTTATCAGATCAGTTTAGTTTGTAATCACCAAAACTTAAATCCAAATTTTATCTTAACAGTGATCTTGAAGCAGATTTCTCCATTGATATGCATACAAAAAAGTCCCAGTGCCTGGTTCAGTTAAAATGCACTAAGTTCAAAATAAGATAATACATGACAGGAGGATTACCTTCTCTTCCTCTTGGGGTCTCTTCTTCTAATGAGACTTCTACTTCAGCTTCTTGCTGGACTACCCTCGTATTCATTAACCTAAAGTCAATGGTAAATCCAAGCACACGCCCAAATAAAAAATTAGAGCTCATGGCTTTTAGCATTATCGAATTTACAAAGACATCAAAGAAATTTTGGTTCACCATATTCCAAGGTTGTAAATGGCGGGAGGCGGCCGGTCCCGTGCCCAGGCAGTGCCTAGGCGGTTGAATTTTTTTTTAAGTAATTTTTTATAGATAATCATATATAATCATGCAATATAATCACAAATAAGCACAAAGAAGCTTAATACAATATAATATCATATATATAATGTGCAAATAAAGATTCATCATCATATTAATGCTGTTATGCTAACAAAGTAATATAATTACTTTTACCAAAAAATAAAAAATAAAATAAAGAAAGTGAGGTGGTTGAGACTTGAGAGTGAAAACCAAAAATAAAATAAAGAAAGTGAGGTGTGCTAGGGTTTTGATATTTAAAATTATTTTACTTTGACTAGGTTTTTAAATTGTTGACTAGATTTTTAAAATTGTTGACTACAACTTAAAAATCTTGATTGCTTGCCTCGCCCGCCTGCTCGCCGCCTCGACCCGCCTCCCCAACGCCGTATAGCTTGGGCCGCCTAAAACACCCGCCTCATGCATAGGCGGTGTGGTCGAGGGCCGCCTACCGCCTAGGCACAGCCGCCTCGACCGCCATTTAGAACACTGGCATATTCTCTAAGAGCAAATATATAGAAGAATTTGTTTATTCGCATATGTTTTACTTTAAAATCGAAGCAAGTTTGCAATTGAGAACCAAGAGGACCGCCTAGGCGGCCGCCTCGACTGCCATTTAGAACACCGGCATATTCTCTAAGAGCAAATATATAGAAGAATTTGTTTATTCGCATATGTTTTACTTTAAAATCGAAGAAAGTTTGCAATTGAGAACCAAGAGGTGGTGATAAATTAATTTTGAGGGTCAGACAAAAAAATTTAAAACAAAAGAAAAAACCAAAGGTATAAAAACAAAAAACCAAGAGATGGGAATGATAGATTGAATAAAGACATACCTGGATATAAGTTCTAGTCCAAAGATTTCTGAACTCAATATCATCCGAATGTGATTGGTCGAATGCCTTAGATATTCTCAAATGGCAAACACAAAAAGCATAAGCAACTCTACAACAAATGTCTCTACCATTTACTGACAGAGTATTTCAAGTCCTCATAATTAGAATAATTACCAGGACACAAGTTCCTTTTTGAATAGAAGGTTTCAGAGCCCGAAAAAGTTCAAGACTGATTCAGACAACAAATGTGAAAAACTTGACCTTCATTCATGACCAAATGTTCAATTTTTTGTTCATGAAACATCCAAATCATAGATTGAAGAAAGAAAAATATTAATGATAAAAAAAAATTTATATGACTTGTGATGATCTATAAAAAAAACACAGAAGCAAAGAGCTTTATAAAATATAAAATAACAAAGATGAATGCAACACCTTCACCGTCGCGATAAACTTCAGCAAAGTACGAACCATCTCTTCCCCTGATAGCATCTTCTACATCGAGAAAATTCTCAAACTAAACATAGATAAGATAAAATATGTCAGATAACAAAAATAAATAAATACATGATAGCATGAGAGCACATGTTACGCTTGAATCATGCATCTATTCATACAATGGTAAAAAATTTATTATATAATTTAAAACTAAAATGTATCCATGTGAAAGCTACTTCCACAAAGCAAAAACAAGGAGGATGAGACGGAATCTTAATTCAATGTCCAATATGTTACTATATTGCAGGAGGAGAATAGGTAACAACAAAGCAATGATGTCAAGTGCGAATTCAACAAACAAATAATTTAATACACGGCTCCAAGTTAAGACCAGAGAATAGAAAATAAACATAAATTATGAACTATGAGAGCTTAGGTGCAAGTTTTAAGCTATTCAAAATGGACGAGTTTCAGCTATGCTTGTAAAGCAAAAGTATATATTGGATGATTCTGAGCATTTTTTTCCAGGCTAGAGATATGTTTAAAAAATCTCACAAAGTGCATTCTGATGTTTTAGTATTTGGATAAATAGAACTAATACGAATGAAGTAAGTCATTCAAACTGTAGAGATATTAAGAACAGCCATTCTCTCTTCAACCAGAGCATGAGGAAAGCAGTGAAAGTTTACATTTGTTAAAAACGCATCAAAAGCCCAAAAGCATGCCAGCAATAACCATTGAGTTACTCCATAGATTGAAATTAAAGTCGCCGCACCTTCAGAAGCATCTTATATGCTTCCAAAAATCTATTTGCAGCTGGTCCAAACCTGTGAAGTTGTGGTACCTCCATCATGTCAATCCAGGGACATATTTCCTGCATACGGAGTGGTAAAAACGACAAGCTGAAACTTTAACAATGTTTACATAACGTAGAACTGAATTGAATGTATTTGTGATTTTGTATTTTTCTTCATCTCAATCGTTTAATGTCAGACACAAACGACAAGCTGAAAGTAAGTTTTTTCTGGGTCATTAACTTGTCAAGGGACATTTTTTTTTTTGATAGGAAACATTGTCAAGGGACATTAATTTCACCTCAAATATGTAAATCAGTTCAAGAATCATATAATCTGAGTTATATGATAAACCTTGGAGAAAACTGAGAATGAACCTTGGTGTAAATTGTGTATTAAAGGATCTCGCAGTTTCAAGAAAAGACTCCAGATGTTTCCGTAAATTTGATTCGGCTTCAGTGTAATCTTCATCAGGATTGTATGGATGCTAGAAAATTTAAGATAATAAATGACAACCGATCATAACGATGCATCCAATGACAATTGTTAAGGTAGTTGAAATTTGTAACTTTGTATGACAAACCAAGGTAGTGAAAAAGTATGAGGCAACATTCGAGGCCAAATAATCAACCATCTCTTGAAGGGTCCAGAAGTCGATTTGATTGATCAAATAGCCGTTTTTCCAAATCAGATATATCTGGAAAATAAATGAATCTTTATTAAGTGAATAGAAAATCGTTTTTCACATTAACACAAGCAGCGATAATTCATGAGATATTTTCTGTATATAGATGCTCTCTTTGAGAGAAGTCCATAAAAATTTAAATTGTAAATAATAATCAAGCTTCATCGTAAGAAACACATTATGACACCACGAGACACCAGATATGGTATTGAAGACTAAACTAGGTCAATAACAGATAGTATAACAGAACAAAACCTATTGGCAGTGTTGTCCAAATTAAAATACATTCTAAGCAATCTCTTGATGACATGATAACGCGTCGTAAAAACAGAACATCATAAATAAGCTCCAGGAAGACAACTTAACCAGAAGTCTATCATAAATAATATTTATTCTATACCAAAATATGAGCCTATCGAGAGAGATTTATGGAATTCAAAGCAGCATTGACAGAAAATAATCACTCCTTACAATGGATATATAGATTGAATCTGCACATCTGCAGGAAACAACTTGCACTCTCCAGAGAAAATTCGAGCTTGTATTTCAGCAATGAAATCTATTAATTATATGTCTCTAGCCACTTGCTCATCTACACTAAAAAGACAACAAACATTTCATGCAGTCGATTAGATACTTTTAAAGAAATAGAAGAGTGATCAAATGACTAGAATAAAGCAGCGGCTGTATATTTTTTTCATCCCTTGCAGTGAAAAGGTACAACATGTAGTTATTAAAAACTCACAGAGGATTTACGTAGGCCAAAGATACAACAAGACTCGGCCCTTGCACTTAGCCTGGCTGATTGAGCTTTCATAACATAAAAAGTAATCACCACAACTGGTAATACAGCCAGAAGTGAGTGTGGGGAGATCGTCATGGGGGGTTGCAAGCTGGACAGCATAAAGAGTTTAAAATTTTACGTAAAGGACTTTGAATAATGAAAATGATAAAGTAAACATGGATGAAACAAAAGAATACAGCAAGAAAGTAATTGCACCCATAAACAAGTCTGCAAAACCCAATAACATAGAGGTAAAGGAGAACTACATTGTTTAATCAGACCTTGTAAAATACGACTTCAACCTCCGATTCTCTAATATCAGCAGGAAGGTTGCCAACATAAATCATGCGAGATTACCGACCACACGTTCTTGGTCCTTGTGGAACCGTCAAAGCAAATACTGGATGTCAAAAGTAATCATAAGGATGAGTCCAAAAATAATTTGAAATACTTTAATATGAGTTTTAAAACAAATTAATTAAAAAAATTACTAACTCGTTGAGAATCTTGCCAAAAAAAATAATTCCTCTAACATAAAAAAATCCCTTGGGATGAAAATATTACAAGAACTATTTTGCAAAAATCAAGTTCTCACGTCAAAGTTTAGGTGACTTGGTTTTAGGATGTTTAACTATATGACCTTCTTTCACTGCCAATTTTCAAAACGATTAAAATAAGGAAGATGAAAATCACTAATCTTCGTTTGAAAGGTCATATAACCTCCAAGATTAGAAAAATTCGTGTATGCCTCAATCTATTCATTTTACACGTAGAACAATCGGAGTTCGAAAGTAACTTCTCGTCAAGCCCCTATGCCAAGCCTCTCAAAAAGCTTGATTTCCCGTCAACAGCAAAATTTAAAACATAAGGTTAGTGACGCAAGTTGATGATACAAATAAAAAAAGAAATGGCTCGTAAAACTACTTAATAAAATTACTAACTGGTTGAGAATCTTGCCAAACAAAATAGATCCTCTAGCATAAAAAAAATCCCGTGGGATGAAAATGTTAGGAGAAATATTTTGCAAAAATCAAGTTCTCACGTCAAAGTTTAGGTGACTTGGTTTTAGGATGTTTAACTATATGACTTTCTTTCAATGCCAATTTTCAAAACGATAAAAATAAGGAAGATGAAAATCACTTATCTTCGTTTGAAAGAAAGGTCACATAACCTCCAAGATTAGAAAAATTTGTGTCTGCCTCAATCTATTCATTTATACACGTAGAACAATCGGAGTTCGAAAGTAACTTCTCGTCAAGCCCTATGCCAAGCCTCTCAAAAAGCTTGATTTGAAAACATAAGGTTAGTGACGCAAGTTGATGATACCAATAAAAAAAGAAATTGCTCGTAAAACTACTTAATAAAGTTACTGACTCGTTGAGAATCTTGCCAAACAAAATAGTTCCTCTAACATAAAAAAATCCATTGGGATGAAAATGTTAGGAAAACTATTTTGCAAAAATCAAGTTCTCACGTCAAAGTTTAGGTGACTTGGTTTTACGATGTTTAACTATATGACTTTCCTTCACTGAAAATTTTCAAAACGATTAAAATAAGGAAGATGAAAATCAATTATCTTCGTTTGCAAGAAAGGTCACATAACCTCCAAGATTAGAAAAATTCGTGTCTGCCTCAATCTATTCATTTTTACACGTAGAACAATCGGAGTTCGAAAGTAACTTCTCGTCAAGCCCTATGACAAGCCTCTCAAAAAGCTTGATTTCCCGATCCACTACACAATTTAAAACATAAGGTTAGTGAAGCAAGTTGATGATGCCAACAAAAAAAGGAATGGCTCGTAAAACTACTTAATAAAGTTACTAACTCGTTGAGAATCTTGCCAAACAAAATAGTTCTTCTAACATAAAAAAATCCATTGGGATGAAAATGTTAGGAGAACTATTTTGCAAAAATCAAGTCCTCACGCCAAAGTTTAGGTGACTTGGTTTTAGGACGTTTAACTATATGTCTTTCTTTCACTGCCAATTTTCAAAACGATTAAAATAAGGAAGATGAAAATCACTTATCTTCGTTTGAAAGAAAGGTCACATAACCTCCAAGATTAGAAAAATTCGTGTCTGCCTCAATCTATTCATTTTTACATGTAGAACAATCGGAGTTCGAAAGTAACTTCTCGTCAAGCCATACGCCAAGCCTCTCAAAAAGCTTGATTTCCCGATCAACTGCAAAATTTAAAACATAAAGTTAGCGATACAAGTTGATGATACCAATAAAAAAAGAAATGGCTCGTAAAACTACTTAATAAAATTACTAACTCGTTGAGAATCTTGTCGAACAAAATAGTTCCTCAAACATAAAAAAATCCCTTGGGATGAAAATGTTACGAGAACTATTTTGCAAAAATCAAGTTCTCACGTCAAAGTTTAGGTGACTTGGTTCTACGATGTTTAACTATCAAGCTTTCTTTCACGACCAATTTTGAAACGATAAAATTAATGAAGATGAAAATCACTTATCTTCGTTTGAAAGAAAGGTCACATAACCTTCAAGATTTGAAAAATTCGCGTCTGCCTCAATTTATTCATTATTACAGGTAGAACAATCGGAGTTCGAAAGTAACTTCTGGTCAAGCCCTATTCCAAGCCTCTCAAAAAGCTTGATTTCCCGATCAACTGCAAAATTTAAAGCATAATGTTAGTGACACAAGTTAATGATACCAATAAAAAAAGAAATGGCTCGTAAAACTACTTAATAAAATTACTAACTCGTTGAGAATCTTGTCGAACAAAATAGTTCCTCTAACATAAAAAAATCCCTTGGGATGAAAATGTTAAGAGAACTATTTTGCAAAAATCAAGTTCTCACGTCAAAGTTTAGGTGACTTGGTTCTACGATGTTTAACTATCAAGCTTTCTTTCACGACCAATTTTGAAACGATAAAATTAAGGAAGATGAAAATCACTTATCTTCGTTTGAAAGAAAGGTCACATAACTTCCAAGATTAGAAAAATTCGTGTCTGCCTCAATCTATTCATTTATACACGTAGAACAATCGGAGTTCGAAAGTAACTTCTCGTCAAGCCCTATGCCAAGCCTCTCAAAAAGCTTGATTTCCCGATCCACTATAAAATTTAAAACATAAGGTTAGTGACGCAAGTTGATGATACCAATAAAAAAAGAAATGGCTCGTAAAACTACTTAATAAAATTACTAACTGGTTGAGAATCTTGCCAAACAAAATAGTTCCTCTAGCATAAAAAAAATCCCGTGGGATGAAAATGTTAGGAGAACTATTTTGCAAAAATCAAGTTCTCACGTCAAAGTTTAGGTGACTTGGTTTTAGGATGTTTAACTCTATGAATTTCTTTCACTGCCAATTTTCAAAACGATAAAAATAAGGAAGATGAAAATCACTTATCTTCGTTTGAAAGAAAGGTCACATAACTTCCAAGATTAGAAAAATTCGTGTCTGCCTCAATCTATTCATTTATACACGTAGAACAATCGGAGTTCGAAAGTAACTTCTCGTCAAGCCCTATGCCAAGCCTCTCAAAAAGCTTGATTTCCCGATCCACTATAAAATTTAAAACATAAGGTTAGTGACGCAAGTTGATGATACCAACAAAAAAAGGAATGGCTCGTAAAACTACTTAATAAAGTTACTGACTCGTTGAGAATCTTGCCAAACAAAATAGTTCCTCTAACATAAAAAAATCCATTGGGATGAAAATGTTAGGAGAACTATTTTGCAAAAATCAAGTTCTCACGTCAAAGTTTAGGTGACTTGGTTTTAGGACGTTTAACTATATGTCTTTCTTTCACTGCCAATTTTCAAAACGATTAAAATAAGGAAGATGAAAATCACTTATCTTCGTTTGAAAGAAAGATCACATAACCTCCAAGATTTGAAAAATTTGCGTCTGCCTCAATTTATTCATTATTACACGTAGAACAATCGGAGTTCGAAAGTAACTTCTGGCCAAGCCCTATTCCAAGCCTCTCAAAAAGCTTGATTTTCCGATCAACTGCAAAATTTAAAGCATAATGTTAGTGACACAAGTTGATGATACCAATAAAAAAAGAAATGGCTCGTAAAACTACTTAATAAAATTACTAACTGGTTGAGAATCTTGCCAAACAAAATAGTTCCTCTAGCATAAAAAAAATCCCGTGGGATGAAAATGTTAGGAGAACTATTTTGCAAAAATCAAGTTCTCACGTCAAAGTTTAGGTGACTTGGTTTTAGGATGTTTAACTATATGAATTTATTTCACTGCCAATTTTCAAAACGATAAAAATAAGGAAGATGAAAATCACTTATCTTCGTTTGAAAGAAAGGTCACATAACCTCCAAGATTAGAAAAATTTGTGTCTGCCTCAATCTATTCATTTATACACGTAGAACAATCGGAGTTCGAAAGTAACTTCTCGTCAAGCCCTATGCCAAGCCTCTCAAAAAGCTTGATTTGAAAACATAAGGTTAGTGACGCAAGTTGATGATACCAATAAAAAAAGAAATTGCTCGTAAAACTACTTAATAAAGTTACTGACTCGTTGAGAATCTTGCCAAACAAAATAGTTCCTCTAACATAAAAAAATCCATTGGGATGAAAATGTTAGGAGAACTATTTTGCAAAAATCAAGTTCTCACGTCAAAGTTTAGGTGACTTGGTTTTACGATGTTTAACTATATGACTTTCCTTCACTGAAAATTTTCAAAACGATTAAAATAAAGAAGATGAAAATCACTTATCTTCGTTTGAAAGAAAGGTCACATAACCTCCAAGATTAGAAAAATTCGTGTCTGCCTCAATTTATTCATTTTTACACTTAGAACAATCGGATTTCGAAAGTAACTTCTCGTCAAGCCCTATGCCAAGCCTTTCAAAAAGCTTGATTTCCCGATCAACTGCAAAATTTAAAACATAAGGTTAGTGACGCAAGTTGATGATACAAATAAAAAAAGCATTGGCTCGTAAAACTACTTAATAAAATTACTAACTGGTTGAGAATCTTGCCAAACAAAATAGTTCCTCTAACATAAAAAAATCCCGTGGGATGAAAATGTTAGGAGAACTATTTTGCAAAAATCAAGTTCTCGCGTCAAAGTTTAGGTGACTTGGTTTTACGATGTTTAACTATCAACCTTTCTTTCACCACCAATTTTGAAACGATAAAATTAAGGAAGATGAAAATCACTTATCTTCGTTTGAAGAAAGGTCACATAACCTCCAAGATTAGAAAAATTCGTGTCTGCCTCAATTTATTCATTTTTACACGTAGAACAATCGGAGTTCGAAAGTAACTTTTCGTCAAGCCCTATGCCAAGCCTCTCAAAAAGCTTGATTCCCGATCAACTGCAAAATTTAAAACATAAGGTTAGTGACGCAAGTTGATGATACCAATAAAAAAAGAAATGGCTCATAAAACTACTTAATAAAATTACTAACTGGTTGAGAATCTTGCCAAACAAAATAGTTCCTCTAGCATAACAAAATCCCGTGGGATGAAAATGTTAGGAGAACTATTTTGCAAAAATCAAGTTCTCACGTCAAAGTTTAGGTGACTTGGTTTTAGGATGTTTAACTATATGTCTTTCTTTCACTGCCAATTTTCAAAACGATTAAAATAAGGAAGATGAAAATCACTTATCTTCGTTTGAAAGAAAGGTCAGATAACCTCCAAGATTAGAAAAATTCATGTCTTTTTCAATTACTTTCTAACTCGACAGATACTGATAAAAAAAAGAACCGCCACGTAAAATTTGAATCTTATTTGATGTCAATACAAGAAACTCTGATAAGTTTTATTACAAGAAACTCTTAAAAAACCCCAAAAAAAGATTCAACTAAATATTTTTCATGCATATATTATAAGCTGAGTTAAGAAACATAGAAAATAATTTCTAACAGCATAAAATGTATGGCTGCCATCAATTCCGAAAAATTATTGACAAACCAACCTAAATCAACCCATTTTATGCTGTCAACCCATTAAAAAAACAAAGATATTAATGTTCATGTAACTATTTTTCCTTTTACATTAAGTACAGCCAAATAATTATGACAAGATTTGTTGAAATTCAACCAAGCCTTTACAAAAGTAGAAAAATTTCCGGGTGCAGTAAAAAAGTTGAAAAGATATATAAATAAGGTAATTATCAAACAAGATTTTCATAAGATTAGTACTATGCAATGGCTTCAAGAACTTCTTAAATTGCACATTGTACTCTTAACTATTCTTCTCCACTTTTTGGATTTTTTTTAAGTATCTTTCCAGCCTCATATAAAGGTTGCATTTTTTGCCTTATTTCCCATCACTTCCATTCTCACCTAAAATTTCTTTAATTGCACATTGTACTCTTAACTATTCTTCTCTTCTCCACTTTTTGGATCTTTTTTAAGTATCTTTCCAGCCTCATATAAAGGTTGCATTTTTTGCCTTATTTCCCATCACTTCCATTCTCACCTAAAATTTCATTACGATCTGCTTAATAGTAGGATTCTTGATATACTTGCTAGGAGTTGAAAAATAATCATGAAAAGAGTTTCAGAATTTTTTGCCATGCCAACTAAATGAAATTTTATAAACATCCCATAAGTGAAACAAAAGAAACAAATAAAACTTTTTACCCTTGAAGCAGAACCACCTTTAAGCCATCCAAGACTCAACCCTCCTCCAGTATTTCCTGACGACAGAAGATCATAGGTTTCCTTGTTATAAATCTCTCCAATAGTAACTTGCACAAATTTCCCAACCCCTGATTTCTCTCCAGTTTCATCCCTTCTTCGCTCAAAATATCCTTCAAGGTCTCGTACATGATCCCAGGCTGCTTCGGGCACTCTTCCGATGAAGAAACTCCACCGAAAGCGAAATTCCGGCACCCAATTTCAGTCTTCACTCTCAGCGATTTTCCATCACTGTTGATTTGTAGCGCCGGCGGATTACTATTGGGCTTCATATCCGGGTGATCCCGGATCCTTTCTATGAACTCATCTGGTTATCGGAGACTGCGGGGTTCATTTCTTTGGCAAAGTTTAGGCGGTTCTTCGACTGTGGGGTCTTCAGTTGGTGGTGGGGGGTGTGTTTGATTTTGACGGTGTTGCTGACTTCGATGCTGGTGTAGGAGCCATTATAATAAAGGTACAACAACACAAATCCCAGGAAATCTGCGACTATATTTCTTCCATTTATTACAGAAATTTCGAGAATTTGGGGGAGAGAAGTGGAGAGGGATGATAGATTTTTGCCAAAATTGGGGTTGGGAATTGGTGTGTATCGGCAAGGAGCGTTTCCATTTATTTGGCCGTTTTACCGTTGTGAGATTATTTTTTGAAACAAAATATTTGGTGCGTACAAGAATTTGACATAACATAAAATTGAATTTTGGGAAGTTTGGATGTTAATTATTATTTTCTTACTTGTATATTGGATAAAAATTGAAAATATTCATTAATTACTCATTAAATTTCTCAACCCAAACTCGATTCAACCAAAAAACGACCAACTCGAACGATCAACCGAACCACCCGATTTGATTTTTTAACAAAATAATTAAATAAAAATTCAAAACACATAATAATAATAATGTTTTAATTTAAACATATAATAAAAAATATCGTCTATATATGATTTAAATATGAAAGTCTAATAGTAAAAAAATTCAAAGTATACTTACTACACAAAATAAACAATTGTTTAAAAAATCGATATTTTAAAAAATAAAAATTACATTGACAAAATTTATGATATCAATATACAATTTTTTTTTAAAACATACAATATAAAAAATATAGTCAATCTTTCTTAATTCTATATAAAATAATAATTTAAAGAAAAATTGTGCCATCTCGAGTCAACCCAGGCTAACTCGGCCGAGTACTATTTTCTAGTCAGATTTCGTGTCTAATCCGATCTAACCTGAACCCCAAAAACCTCTATCCTAACCCGATATTTTTGGGTAGATTTTGGCTCGGGTGTCATAAATCAAGGGTAGGTTTTTTTGTTATTTTAAATAAATTTTACCAAAATAACATTCTTTTTCACAAATTGGAGACCCCAACATGTTTATTTCAAGGAACCATCTTGAGTTTTTTAAATAAAATTTCAATTGCTTTAATATATATTTTGTCATATATGCTTGGTTTTCATAACTTTAAATTGGCTTATTCGATTTAATTTCTATTTATAAAATATCGAACAGACCGAATAAAACAAAGTTTCTAAATACCATTATTTATTTGATTTTTTAAAATAAAATTCTAATGCTTTTAACTATTTATGAAAATTAAATTGAATCTTTTGAATAATCCGAAAATATTGAATATTATTCAAAACTCTCTTTGTTCGATTTTTACCAATCTTTTATAAAAGTATTCAAAAGGAAACCGAATAAAAAAAATTTCTTAAAAATCCAAATTTTGAATTAAAACGATATATTGGTTTTTAAAAAAAAGTGTCCATGACTCCACCCCTAATTTTGGTAATATTATTATTTATTATTATTATTAATTTTAATAAATTTAAAATTTTTTACATTATTACTATTATTATTATTGACAATTTATTTTATATGATGCATCATTACTCTCAATATCCATAAAAAAATTATTTGGATTTTATAAGAAAACTCACGAGCTGTTTTACTTTCTTTTATATTATGAAAATAAACTTATTTTATTTCTATTAATATAAAATTAGCATTGATGTTATATTTCATAGCATTATATTCGTTGTCGTCAACATCATTGTGGTAAATAAAATTTAATTCGAAAATATTAAAGGTATTATATCTAATTTAATTTCTTTTATTAGTCTCTCGTTATATTCATCTATTTCACTACCCTATGAAGTATATTAAGTCTTATATCTACATATCTTAGAAACCCAAGGTTACACAAACTTCGTAAATACGTCAGTTGAATTCTAAAAAACAAATGTTATGCCTACTGAAATCCTATCGATATTAATCATTAACAAGTTTTCATTTTCTTTGATTACACTAAGATTCTAAGTGCTCTTATTGATTATTTAATAGTATATATTACAACTATTATTTACGTTAAAGTTACCAATTTTTAACGTAAAAAATATCATTAGATATGACACCCTTACAAACACCACATTTATTTAAATATGAATACTCTATTTTCGAATTTAAAATAACTTATCTATAAAGTCGATCCCTCATTAGATTTTAAGGGTGATCAAATACTTTGTATTCAATTTGAGACATGTTACTAAATTTCTTTAACTTGAACACCAACTCAATCTTTTTCTAATTATTATCACTTTCGTAAACTCCATATTTTTTACTTTGTTGAGCACATGGCCAATTTGAAATACTAATAATATGAACACGAATATAAAAAAAATAAAAAATTACTATACTCATAATACTTACATCTTTTTAAATTACATTTTTATATAACACCTACACAAATATAAACGCCTCATTAGTTACTCTTAAAAAACATATAAATACTCGCACGCTAGACGACAAACTTGGGTATGACACCTCAAGAATTGAGGTGCCCTATCTAGTGTGTGTGTGTGTGTGTGTGTGTGTGTGTGTGTGTGTATATATATATATAAAAGGCAGCTAAGGCGCCACCAAAATATATTTATAATGAATTAATAAAATCCTACAGTGAGGGTATTGTTGTCACTACAGACCTAATTATCATTATTGATTCAAACACGTGGGAACCATATTTGACCACACATAAAAATATTTTTTAATGCAATGGTGACCGTTGGATTTACCATAAGAGTTACATCCTCATAGTAGGTTGAAATAAACATCTATAAAGAAGGAATAATGAAATACTCAAACCTAGTATTTATTTGAAAAATGAAGAGATCACACGCATGAGGTGGGGACCATAGACGAATAGCTCATCTCTTTCGTCGGGAGCTCGTCCTCTTAGTGTAATTTTAGAGAGGAGCTCGCCCATGTGGAGAGACATCAGTTAGGATCTCACCTGCTAAGGGTGAGCCTGCTAGGGATGAGCCTCTACCCTTGTTAATTTCATTGGCCAACTCCTTAGCTCATCTCCAACTCTTTGGCAGACTTCACACTCCTTGGCTCATCCATAACAAATCAGCATGCTCCAAAACAATGTTTTCATAAACAGAAGTGATTGAACTAGTCTACCTAAAAAGTTGTTCAACTGGTCGGTTGGACCGAAACAATGTTTTATTGTATAAATAACAATATAATTTAGTAAATAATATATTTTAAATTCTCAATATTTTAAATTTGCATATTAATAATTAAAAAATATTTCCAAAGTTTAAAATCTAAATAACAAAAAAAATATCATCAAATATGATTTCATGTATCGACATTAAAAAAATCAAAATATGTTCAAATACTACTAAAAAAATATTTTTAATAAAGTTCAAAATCTAAATAATCAAGTGTATATATAACCAAAAATAAATTTTTTTGGAAGGGATATAATAAATAATCGAATTTTAAAAAATTACAAGAAGATGAATCGGTCGGATCAATTTTTAACTGTTTCACCGGTTTGTGGTCGATCTGACCGATTCTTAACCGGTTTGTTCACTAAAATGGTTTATATGATTTGTCTTGACTAGGCTCGTGATCGGTTTTCAGTCGAATCGGTCAATCCAATCCGATTTTAATGCTCCAAACATTTTAACTCATCCCTAACTCATCAATACCACGAAATCTTATTAGCTCACCCAGCACTCCTCAGCACATCCTCAGCTCATCACTAACTCGCCTCCACTCCCTACCACACCTCCTAGCTCATTTCCACACATGTCACACATCACACAGCTTATCTCTACTCTTGTCACCCCCTTGGCTACACATGACAGAATTTCAACTACTTAACCAACCCTCCAACTCCTGACTCCTTAGCATGCATACCTCTAGCCCCTTAATGTACTCATCCTAACACTTTGGCACAACTCTATCCACTTAGCACTCCTCATAGTGTCTTGGTTGCTCGCCTCAGCTGCCCGCTTTAGTGGACCAGTTTTCGGACTTGGAGATGAGCCCGAGTCTGTCATCCGGAATTAGAACCATATTAGGTTCGAGTATGCGTAGAGCCTATTTATGTATATCACCCGTTAATCGTTTTTTAATACATAGAATTCAAAACAAGAAACGATATTATTGTACCTAAATGGATCCATTATATAATTTTTGAGATGTTTTATCTTCGATGAATTAAGAAAAAAGAGAATCGATTTAGAAAATATTCTATACATATATACCTTAACTACGTATAGTATATACATTTCTGAATAACTCCGACTTTTTGAGCAATATACGTGCTATGTCTTGGCTAAAAAACAAATTAATTTGAGTAATTGTTTAAATTAGTTAATTTGATAAAAAAATTATTTTCAAATAAATAAAAGACACTTAATAAAATTTTGATATAATAGAAAAATAAAATTGAAGTAAAATAAAATAAAATATATTATGTATAGGTTAGTAAAAAAATAAGTTTCGTTTAATCAGAATTTCAATTAAATTAATATATATATATATCTACGTGGCACGCCCACAACCACACAAAATTTTCTGTTTTGTTTTTAAAAAAATGGCGGACCAATCATGCATTGCCACGTAGGCGGTGCAGTGTGCAGGGTAACAAAATCGTGTGTATATATATATATATATATATATA